>NW_010295484.1:368-48322 GCF_000700745.2 Antrostomus carolinensis
GATGAAGTTTTCCATTTCTTTTAAATCTCCACCGATGAAACAGTGCTCCCTGTCATCTTTCCTCTGTGAAGTGTCTCCTGAGGCCTCCACGGCCAGGAGGTGGGGGAAGGCTGGGGTAAACTATAAATTTTTGTGGACCATAAATCGTCCAGAGATTGTGAGATTAATTTAAAGTATGCTCGTTGGAATATCTTTCTGATAATGTAATACCAGCACTATCTTGAAGGACTTTGTGGGAATTTCATAATCTTGGGTATTTAAAACTCAAGACGCGGTGTTAGGTATCAAGTGCGTGAGGCGTAATCAATATCCTTACACGTGGGACATCCTTCTCTTGGTCGCTGTCTCTCCTCCGTTTCCCCCACTTTATTGCAGCAATGAACCAGCAAAACCTGGACTTGGAACAGAACCCTAGATGTTGGACTCTGCTGTGGGAGGAGGTTGTTATCAGGTTTCGAGAGCTGTAAAAATGTTTTCATTCAAGCACGTGGAGGTGTTTATACCTTTAGAACTACAATTTACCTTCTGGGGAAAAGTGGGCACTTAGCGTTATCCTGAATACAGCTGAAATGCTGGGCAGAGAGGGAGTTTTATGAGACTTTATACTCCCAGGTAAAGTCTTTGCAGACTTCTGGTATTTATGGTATTAATTACCTTTCTGTAATAATCCTGTTTATAATGTTATCCTGTAGGTATAGTGAATTATTTTGGGCCCAAGTCTATGATTTATGTTCCCACTAAGCACAGTTTGCTCATACAAACAGTCCTCTTGAATGTGATGTAGCTGCTTGCTTGAGCATGGGATGAAGAATTGCACTGTTTATTCCCAAGTCTTGTCTGAAGAGATTTTTGTGACTCCAGAAACAGACTGTGTCTGGGTACAACTGCTTTTGTGTTACCATACGCCAATGCATGAAAAGGGTGTTCCTCCCTAACAGACTGGCATTCAAATTTGAGGGGGCAGGTACCCAAAGGAAGATGTACAAAAGGACTTTTCCTTTCTTGACTCCTGATAAAGGAGTATATTCTATAGCAGGGAGTGTGTTATTCCGGTTAGGGGCAAAGCATTTGTCTTCTTTCCTCTGAATATTATGGAGCTCTGGGAGCTTGCCTGGGATTCAGTGTGTTTGTTTCCAGGTGGCATGCTAAGTTCAGTCCTAGTAAATGTCAGTGTAAGTATTAATGAAAGAGGAAACAGTATGGATAATTAATGTAGGCAGAACTGTTTAAAAATGTTATGCTACTTTATGTATTGGGGGGATGATCAACATTTCAGAATATACATTTCTAAAGGTCCTTTTACTTTGTAAGCAAATGTAAATATTTTAAAGGCCTACTGAACCTCACATTTGGTGCTTACTAAAACCCAGGACATGAACATATTGTTTTGATGGCCAGAAAAGACGAAAAAGGGAATATTCTTACTTTGACAGTGAACCCATCCGGTGGTATAGTTACATCTGTTGACTCTATCTTTATACTGCATCTCAAGCAATAACTGCCTCTCTAGAATGATTCAGGTTAGAGGAAACCTGGCAGGTTAGTAGCTTACCTGGTCCAGTCTACCATGAGCTGGGCTAATTGCAGCATTAGGTTGCTCAGGCCTTTGTCCAGTTGAGTTTTGAAAGTCTCCAGGAAGCAAAAGTTGAGAAACCAAACTGAAACAGTCGTATTTGAAGCAACCTGTAATTCAGCGAGTAAAGAAAGTCTTCTACAGTGTTACAGGAGACAATATTTGTCACATTTTATGTGGGGCTATCCCCTGAAGTATGTTACCCGTCCAACTAAGTTGCCCATCCTTAACAAACATCCTCCCTGTTGTAACTACAGCTTTGATATTAGACAGTAACACGTTGCCTGTTGAGGAAACAAAACTCCCCTCCTTCCTCTCTGTCATTCTGCCTCACATGACACTTTCCTGATGTCAAACAGGAATATTTATAGGCCTGTAATTATGCATAATCTCCAACAGACCCCCTTGATACTGGTAGTTTAAAAGAGATGACTTGGACTTCAGCATCTCCCACTCTAGTCTGTGCAGTGGTGAAGATGCTTCTGTCCTTCCAGAGGTGCTGAGCTGACAGGAGCAGCCAGGCACAGGGACTGGCCTGCAGCTGAGCTTGGCTGAATCTGAACCCATCTCCCTGCCTGTATTTCTGTGAAGTGCGAGCTCTGGGCCTGTATCCAGCAGTTGGTTCCATGTTGGCCAAAGGCAGAATCACACAGATTTGCTAGCAAAACTGCTGTCAAGGGGCTACCTCTAAATAAATACTTATATTTATTCCATACAGAAGGCCAGTTCTCCTTTGTAGCATTTAAGCTTTGGAACATGAGTAGCAACAATAAAAATTCCTCCATGCATTGTCAGCTTTATAGAATTGAAATTGTAATGAGAAAATGGTGTTGCTGATATACCTACATACTCAGAAATATTCCTTTGAGTAAATATATACATTTCTTTAAAATCAGTAATATGTTTATGTATGATTGTTTTCTGTAAGCTCCCTGTTTGCATGTCAGTGGCATATTCAAATATTCTTTGGCAATGATTTAAGCATGCTGTAGTGACCCATTAATGTCAGCTCATCATTAGATCTTTAACATGTGTTTTAAGTAGCTTAATATGACTGTAACTAATTACATAAATTGTGGCTAAGCAGCAATTGCATATGCATGATACAGCCAGCTGTGGCCTATTTCATTCCCTGTGGTCATTAGCAGACATTTGACTTGATTAAGAAAAAAACCTCATGTACACAGCATGTTATTTAGTGATATGAAACAACATTTAGAGTCAGAATAAAGTTTTCTGAACAGGAAATTAAAGTGACTCTATCAGCTTGTTTTTCTGATTGATACATATTTTTTGTCCCCTGTAGACAGTTAGAAGGATTTTTTCAAGTGTTTTAATCCCCTTCAAGCTGACAAAACAAAAGCACATTAAAACTGACACAAAGTGTCATTCCAAATAAGTCTTTTGAAGGTTTACTGAACCTTTTGGTCTGATTCAGCTCTGGTTACTTAAATGAAGTTACACCATTTTTAAACTGATGCAAGCAAGCACAAAATCATTTTGTTCCTTGTCCTGAGCTGGTTTCAAAGCAAATGAGCTGTAACTCAGACCCACAGGTCGATTCAATAAGATGCTGAGCTCTCTGCTCAAGGAAGACACTTAATCAAATGCTTAATTTGAATATGTAATTAATTCACTGTACTTTATAGGGGGGGAAGGGATCAAGGAGGCACAGAATACCTTTTATGAACTCTTCTTTTTTCTCCAGACTAAAAATGGGATGATGGGTTTTATCTTGGAGGTGATGCTTTGGATGTTTATATTTTGTGTCTCAATTGTCTCATGTTGCAAATTATTTTGGCAATGTTATGAGATGAATCATAATCTTATTTCTGCATTGTGGTTTATTTTTTGAGACTGGAAAGAATGTATGGCATAGAAAAATGCATTTTTTAAAAGTTGGGGTTTTTTGGGAGATTGTCTGGGGTTTAGATAAAACTTAGCATTCAGGGGAATCTAGTAGGCAGTACTGTTAGCAATCCTGATCTTTTTCTGCTGCTAATTGAAATAGTTACTTCAAACTTGTTATACTCGCACATTTTGTGACTGCTCGTTTCTTGCTGGAAGTAGATATGCTGACTTTAATTCATCTGCTGTGTCCACTAGATGGCAAGCAAGCTATGCGTGATGGAACAAAATAAACGCATAATCTTTATGCTCAAGGCTTTCTCCAAGTGCTTTATAATGTAACAGGATAGATATTAGTGGTAAGCAAATGGAACAGCCTTTTTATTGCTCATACACAGCCCTGGAATGTTTTCTGAAGAGTGTAGGTGCTGTTAGGATGTTCATGTTAGCAAAATCTAAATATGCCTTGGGATCTGTAACTTTATTTTAGAAGTCAGCATTAGTAGCAAGCCAGCATCCTGGTGAAACTTCTAATCCATTTAGGTTCCAGTGTTTTATGAGGTGACTCATGCCAAAAACACAGTATTTTAAATAAGTACTTATTTGTTATTCTCTCTTTTGTAATTTGTCAACTAGGGATTAACTAACAACAAGTGTACTCTGTTCTAAATGGATAAACTGGCTTTGCCCGAGGCTGAGTGTAGAATGCTGCAGCTAAACACAGCATCTGCACCTTGCTGATCTCAGTAACAGCAATAGATTGCATATTAGAACCAGAGTAAGAATTAGCAATGTTTGTTGTGGGGTGGAACATAAAGACCTCAGCTGGGATGTGATACTGTTGCTGGGCTGGGAACTAAACATGCAGCCAGTGCAAAGTACCATTTCTGTGAGTATTTTCAAAGAACTCGAGCATAAATTTTGATCCTGTCCTTGCCTCTTCCTTTTTGACAGCTAGAAAAAGATAGAACAAGTACATAATAGTGGTAATTTGATTGTACTTTAAAATGGCAAGATCCTAGAACTGCATTTTCATATTGAAAAGAAACTTGTAGCTCATTAACCCCTCTCTTTTATGCAGCCTTACTGTAATGGGGAATTACTAGAAAAATGTTCAGGGAAGGGTGTATTAATAATAAACAATTCAAAGAAAATGCCATTACATTCTTCCTGTATCTTATCATTTAATTGTGAACACTTTTTAGAACTTGCACCGATACCAAAACAGTAATACATTTTTATTTATTGTTAATACAAAGATGGTGATTCCAAAACAATACATGGATATTTTTGGATTGAACCATACTGAAGTTTCTTTGTCCAGGCTCCTTATGAGCCTGCCTTCTCCTCTTATGCTCAGTTGCTGTTCCAGGAAGCTGCTGAGGTAGAATGTAACATTGCTGTGCCTGCCCACTGCTTCTTTCCGGACACCCACGGGCTAGTGGCAATACGAGCACTCGTTTCTAGAAAATGCAGGGGCAGTGATGGCTGATGCTCGACTATGCAAATCTTGGGAACAATCCACGCAGCCTGTGATGGATATTTATAATCGTGCCTACCACAAGCATGCGTGCACTGAGTGTGTCCCCATAGCAGACTCCAAAGCAGATGCTGACAGTCACTGTCTCCACTTGAGGTCTTGCATCTGGCTTGCAAACCACCTGAGAAGGGATAATTAGATTAGACTGGTCAAGGCAGTCTTGGAGATTTTGAGGGAGAGGATAATTAACCTGGTTCTCTGAAAGGTGGTAGCTCCAGGGTCAAACTTCCTCACTTCCAGTCCAATCGAGCTTGGGAAAACAGCATGGTTAGGGAAGTCAGAGTGATTATGGGTGGCTTTTCAGCTCCTCATTAACTGTCTTCTTTAAAGTCAGTACAGTTCCTGTTGATTTGGTGAAAGAGTTAGGCTTGATGTTTGTCATTTGTGGTCAGCTTTTTCATTTGAAAATAAAAAACGTGGGCTGTATCACAAGGAGTGATTCCTCGCCTCAAGGCAAAGTGGTGTGGGGTGGCTCAAATCCACCTGGTTCTTGGTGGGTTTGCTCTAGGGCATGCTGACTGCAGCCAAGCTGGACCACACTTGGTGTGGGTTACTGTTGGGCTCCACCCGTAGGGCTGTAAATCCTTAACCATTACTTTGTTTTGTGCTTTTCAGTTCAAAGTGTCTGAACTAATCTGAGGGCTGTGTTGTAACTTGCCCGAGTAGCATTAGCATGGAATGATATTGCAGGTACGTGGTGTGTGCCCTGGGCTTGGCACCAGGGGTGTGAGACTGAGGGCGGGTTGAGCTCCACAGCATTACAGCAGCATGCTGAGCGAAGGCAGCTACATCCAAGGTGGTTGTACATGTTTGGCCTTTAAGGTGAGTCCTCGGAATGAGCTTTTCTCAGGGTGCAGCTCAAATTTCATTCTAAAGGTAAAGGAGCAGATCCTTCATGTAAAGTAATGTGTTATGGGGATGATCAGGGAGGGGACTGGGATCTA
Source organism: Antrostomus carolinensis (assembly GCF_000700745.2). Classification (NCBI taxonomy): domain Eukaryota; kingdom Metazoa; phylum Chordata; class Aves; order Caprimulgiformes; family Caprimulgidae; genus Antrostomus; species Antrostomus carolinensis. The sequence continues at coordinate 6,274 of NW_010295484.1, forward strand.
GGACTGAACTAAGGAGCTTATTTGTCATCCTCACCTGACATGCGAGGAGAAGAAAGCACTTGGCTTCTGATAACTGTGCAGTGGGCCCTGACTCTCAGTTGGGTTCTAAGGCATAATTCTTCTGTGTTATTAGTGAATTATCAGAATCAGTGAATTACCAGAGTTACAGATAACTTACTAGGTAGGAATTGTTTGTGTTGTGAGACAATATGGACATTGCAGCTGCTCAGTTGTTTGGCTTCTGAAGAAGAAGCATTTTACTATTTCTTTTGTCCTTTTCATGTAAGGACTATGATACCAGTTTCAGAAATTCCTGGAGATCTTTTAGAAGTAACTGTCCTGGAACCAGAGAACTGGGTCTGGGTGCAGGAGATAAATGGAGTTGCTTCCCTGTTGCATATTACTGCCACTCCACCCTAGAGTTCACTGAATCAAATATTGATATTCTCATTAACTCCAGAAGTTTCTAAGTGGATGATATGTTAAATTTTGAAGATCTTTTTCGTTTGGAAAGCCTGTACAATACTGCTTGTCTAAACTGTGAAAGAAGGCATAGAGTAGATAATCTTTTGACCAATCTTGTCTATGAGATTAATGTTGCTGTTAAATTTAGGATAAAATTTTGGTTGAACTAGAATCAGTGGGAGTTTTCGATTTATTTCAGTGAAGTTCAGTTATCATTTTTATTCTTTTGATTTATGTTAAACTTTGAGTAATGTGAACTTTTAAGAGAGAAAACAGTTCCTCAGAAACTCTTCTGCTGATGGGATTTGGGAAACATAATTTGGTACTATTTCCTCCCTCTTTGACTTTTAAAATATCAGGAGATAACTGTTGTACATGCCACACTTCTATTGCCTGTTCTTCATCAATCAGTTGGTTGTGCTGTGTATGGAGATGGAATTTCTTTGTAAAGCTGTTTTTCATTATTAGCAAGGAATATACATACTTTGCAGCTAAAACCTTATATGAAGTTTTATCTCTCTACCCACATTGTTACTATTGTCATACTGCTTAGCAACTAGAAGTAAATCAAAAGAACAACAATGAAAAAACATTCAAACCTTCTCGTTACAGTAGAGAGAAGGGCCTAAGCTGCAAAATTTAGACTTCAGTTTGGATCTGAGATTTCCAGAAGTTCAGGGATCTGACATTAGTTTTGTATTTCTAAGTGTGAAAAGTTGTCAGTGACCTGGTTCTGCTTTTGTGTGTTCTGTATATAGCATTTACAGACCAAGACACAAGGATGCAACAAAAGTATTGCCATACATAGTAATGGAATAAAAAAGACAATTATGATTGTCCCCTTTTTTTGGAAAACCCAGAGAAGATGTAATATTTTTCTAGGAGCTTATTCCAGATCAGTATGCTAAGTCCCCTTCCTCCCCCAGTTGACAGAACAGATGGTTCATCCATCTCTTAAAATTTCTAAATCCTTCAAAATCCACACTATGATGATTCTTTCAAGAAGTCCTGTACCTCTAGTTCATTTTAAATCTCAGCTTCATGGCTAATGCTTCAAGTAACACTTCAACTGTTAACCTGTTTTGTTGTTTTTTCTGGAAGTTTCTAAGGGATGAGATGGTGTGTAGAATTAATACTGCGGATGAAAATATCAATACAAGTAGTACTTCAGCACTGCCAATGTACAAGGAGAGTTTCTATACAACCTCTTTTCCCCAGACTTTGTTATATAAGCCCATAGCTTTTCAGCAGCAGAACTACTTTACTGTGAGAGCTGCGTTCTGGGGAGTGTGACCAGTTTAGGTCTGTCTGTCTGTATCCTGTGGATGGCTCTTTGGGCAAAAAAGGATATTGCAAATTATGAAGGTAAGATAAGAGCTGTAACGGTGCAACAATGGCAACATTACAAGGACTGCTAAGGGAAGGAATGAAATCTGGGTTTATTATGGTTGGCTATGTATTCATAATGGAATAATGCTTATAAAAGAATAAAAGCATCCTTGACGGTCAAGGACCAAAATCTGTACGGACGGAAAACAAAAAGGTGAGAGAGAGCATTGTAGCAAATGGACGAGGAGATCTTGAACAACTTCATTAGTAGCAACAATGACACTAATTGCTGAAGTAAGTGCAGGTGAGGAGGGAGAAAAGGATAGTTAATTTCTTTTGATTTTTTTTTTTTTTTTAGTTGTGGGGAATTTTCCAAGACTTCAAGATAACTATGGCAACTACCTAGCATCACTTCAGGAATAACGTCAAAATGACCAAGTCAAATGGACTGTGTAATTGAGAATTTAAAACCACACATTGTTTACATTGATGGATAACTTTTTAGAGAAATGAACATTTTGTTATGGTGATTCACCAGCTAGCAGCTGGATATTTTTCCCAAAATATTCAGAAATATTCAGCTTGGTAAGTGCAGCCAGTTTGTGCTGTTTGGGTAATGTTAATGGGTTCATGTTAAAATGTGTAATATTTTGTTAGCTCTTAGTTCCAGACAATGTGGGCCAAACTCACCTCTCTTCTCCAGCAGAAGCACAAAGTGTCTAGGTGGGAATTCCACCTACATAGGAAGAATCCCTCGATAACGGACAACTACCACAGCAGCTTAATGTAAACTTTTCTCCAGTGTTCAATCTGTTGGAACTCCTGAGCAAAACAAGAGTTGGAAATTTGTTTCTGCTTCTGAGTTAGTCTCAGCTACCTGCACAGTCCACCAAGAAGGTTGATAGAAGCATATGAATTAGAGCAACACTGTAGCTTGAATTCTGTTTGACGTTAATGCTGGTCTGACTCACACTGTGGTCTAGATTTTACCACAGCTGCTGTGGAGTTTGAGGTCTGAAGATGGAGCTCCCTGGCTGCCACCCAGCCTCTAGTATCAGATGCAGCTGGAGTCAGGCACACTTCAAATTCTGAGCTCCCTTTTCTTTGCCAATTTTGAGTCAGTCTCTTATTCTATTTCTTTAATTTTGAATTCTCCTGCCCCACCTACATGTACTATTTACCAATATAATAAAATGAAAATATTGTATAAAATAAACCACATACAAACTATCAGAAGTCCTGTTCCCCCTTTTCAGATCTCTAACATTATTGCCCATCTCAATTTCTCTCTGCAGTTGTTGATTACAGATGTAATATTTCCCATATCAAATTCAGAGCTATAAAATAGGCTACAGTGCAGAACATATTTTAGAGAGGAGCTGGTTTACTTGAGTTAGTGAGGTTATGTGTTGGAGAACAGTGACACATTTATTTATTTATCTACAGGGAATCGTTAGTGAAGTTTCTTGTTTATGCCCTTTCACTCTTTCTACTGCTGCATTCTCACCTGTTTTCCGAGATTGTAGTGACCATGTAGAAATATAATGTGACCTAAATAGCTCAAATTTGTTAGAACGTGATTATCATCAAGCAAGAGGGCTAACAGATAAATTTTAAATGAGGATGTAACCTAGATAGGTAGCTTTTTATTTTTTATGAAAGTGTGAACATTTGAGTTACACTTTTATTAAGTTAAGGCAACTAGGTCTCCAGCGGGATTCATGTACCTGCTGTACTTACAGTGATGTGAAATAAGCCAGAAGCAGCATCCTTCCCACTACTGCCTCCTGCTTTTATTGATTTAAGTGAGGCTCTTGGGTATCTGATCCTATCCTGATGCCTGAAGATTTATTCGTATAACTCCCCATGCATCAGCATGATATTATACCACTTGTTCTCTAGAGAAAATAATTAAGTGAATTACTAACGCATAAAATGCTCAAGTTAAAATGCTTAAATATTCCATTTGATGCAGTTATATATAGCTTAATGTAATAAGTGCAGTATCCTCTTAGTCAGAATGCTTTGGCTTTTATCTCCATTAAATGGAATACTAATCAACAGCTGGTTCCAGTTTTGTCAAAGTTACTGTGTTATATCCTTGAACAGGGCCGGAAGGTGAAAAAGGGCAAACCTGTACCAAAATTAACAGCAGTCATCAGAGGTCAGCGCGGCAGCGTTATTGCTGTGCGTAGATGCAGACTTTTGGATTGCAGTTACAAATACTGTGCTGTCATACAGGGTTTCTAAATGAGACAGGAACTTAATCTATTGGCTGACTTGTAGCAGAAGTTGCTCCTGGAGAAGGGAAGTTAGTTCCACTTAAGTACTGTTATTGCAAAGAAAGTGAGAATAATAGCCAGATATAACCAGTGATGGAGCAGCTAATAGGATTCAGTCGTTTGCTGAGGGAACTATAATGCAAATGCAGTTCCAGAAGAGTTGAGTGTAACACTCAGCAACTAGTGAGTGCACATGAAGTTCCCAGTATCCTGTCCAAGAAAGCTATCAAATAACTTCCAATACTTCTGTGGTTGTCTGTACATGTAGTGAAGTCCACTTTGCATCGAATCAAGTCTAAAGTCAGAGGCAGATTGTTCTCTGTCAAAAATAGGGATAAGGTAGAGCTCCTACTCACGGTCATGTGGAGCCTTTCTTCAGGATGTTGTTTTGTCTTGCAGTTTTGTCCAGGATATAGATTTTTTTTTTTTGCTGTACTCAATCAGTGGCCCTGACATACACATTCCCAGTGTTGTGACAGGAAAGCAGGAGATGGTAGCCCAGGCCTACGCTGGTTAGAAGATCATAGTCACTGTAACCTGCCTACATCTCTTGTTCTTAATTTTCAGTTTATGTATTACAAAGTTAAGTGTAAATACTTGTGTCAGTATAAATATATATTGGCGTAAGTATGGGCATGGTGTAGATTAAAATGTGTAGGTGGCATTTGAGGGTGAGACAGCGTCTTCTACAGTGCAAGAAAATAACACAGTAAATATCTAATGTGTGGTTTATTTATAGATGATACTGTGTTGAGATGGTCTGATCCCACCTGAGTCTCAGTGCTCTTTCCTACTAGTTTGCTCAAGGTGGCTTCCTGCTCAGAGCTTTACCTGGGCTCTGCATTGATTTTTGGAAGTGACTAGGAACTGGAACTTACGTGTCACTTAATTTACTGGAATATACTTACTAGAATAATATATTATCTTTTATTTCTCCGGGAACTACTGCTGCTTTTTTCTGCACTATTTCTCATCAATGTATTAAACCCCTTCTTCACATGCTTTGTGCAGCTCTTGGACAAATAGCCTTCTAGGTGGTGTAAATTCAGGGGAGTTTGGTTTGGGGAAAAGTTTGCAAAATGAAAGTGTAAATTGATGGGAAGCATTTAAACTGAGAACAGTGTTGCCAGTTTCCCATGGAGATTTAAGTCTGATTAACTTGCAGAACTGAAATATATTTTTCAGTTTATATTCAAATAATATTCATTCTTATTTTCTTTATTACAGATTTTTAAGAACTCCAAGGGCAACATTTCTCTACAGGTATGTCTTCTTTACAATAAGCCCAAACATTGCCATTGACCTTGAGAGAGAGGAGGGCAGAGGAAGCAAATAAGTGCAATTTCAGCCCCCATTTGCCAGCCATCTTTTAGTATGCCAAATGTCACAACTTCCCCTAACTTTGAAGAACTCTAATCTTCAAATGATATGAAGTCTAGATATGACATTTATTTTGAATGTGTTATAAAATGACAGTTAATGCATTTCACTTATTCAGGAATATAATGTCAGAGCCAAAAAAGATTCTAAGCTGAGTAAATTTAGCTGTAGTGTAGGCTCTCCTGTCTAAAATCGTGATCTTAAAACTTTCCGAGACCTCAACTTTAGGACATCTGAAGTTGCAGTTCTTCTGGTCAGAAGCCTGCCACTATCCATGAAGAATATTTGACATCCATTATTACTGAGCATAAGGATGGGATGAAGTAGATTGTAATATTCTAGTGATTGATCAAGTCAGCTGTGAGTGGAGCCTTCAAATCTAGACCTTATTACTAGAGCTGTTTCCATACTTTGTCTAGTCACTTGATACTTATCCAGTAACTATTTTACATGAAATACAGAAACAGTTGATACTCTAATTTAGCATAATCATTTTCTTGTGAGAGATGTCAACCATAGCTTTGAGTTACTTCAGTGTGACGCAGGACTTGAACCTGGGTCTGTTGTATGTTGGGTAAATATGAAAGCAGCACGTTCTTCAAGACATTATAGAAATGTTAGCTGACGTCCTTCATTTGGTTTGACCCAGGAGGGTAGTACTTACTCTGCTGGGATTGAAATTGAGAAAAGAGAAAGGAGGGAAAAAATGAAAAAATTAAGCTTCAAATCTATATTGTGATAAATTTCTAGTGGAAGTTATGGTGGAAATCTTCCGTGACTTTTCAGAGTAACAATTACATCGAGACCATTACTTCGTATTACCAATTGCATCTGTGCCAGAGAGTGACAGGTACTCAGGTTTGTAGTAATTTATCTTAGAATATGAAGAATTGTTGTTCAGAGCCAGGAAAGCAGTTGAGAAGATCATAAAAGATAACAAAAGTATGTTATATTTGTATTTATGAGTGATATTATATAAAGTAATTCAAAGGATAAATCTGCATAGCTTCTGTAGAGTTAAATGACATCTTTTCAATTGCTACAAATTCTTTAAGGATTTAATAAAACACAGAATAAGAGAGAACTGAGAGCTATAATATATTTAGACATTTGAAAGGTTTTTGCTAAAGTAACTCATACAAAATTATTAAGGAAAATTGGAGGAACTAAGGCAGGGGGTAAGTTTTGCCAGTCATGCAAAATGCATGAAGAAGTTGGAAATGTAAAGAGAAAAATCTCTGACTGGGAAGGACTAGAATGAAGTCAAACATTGGGGTTATTTGGGGCTTTGTAAACCAACTGATATATTATTATGTTATCTGCCTAGAGTAATGGTGAAAAGCAGGATGTCAATACATGGTAATATTGTAAATTTATTTAAATTAGGCAATATTAGAAAAGATTAGTAGGAGCTCAAGGAGAATGTAATAGAACTTGGTAATATGACATTAGATTAAATTCAATTTAGATGAGAACATGGGAATTAAAATATAAATCACTTCAGCGTGTGCAGTTCTAAATTAGTCCTTAAGAAAAGTGCATGATTTATATTAGATTATTTGAGAAACAATGTTTTGATTATGTAAGTAAAGATTACAGTTAAAAATGCAATAAGTGCATAGATATTTTAAAATTTTATGGGCTGTATTCTTGCACTTCTTGATTACTGATCATTGATTATAGTGATTCTATAAAGTGTTCCGGGTGCATGAAGCCATGCCAGATTCGAGTGGCTTGGTACAAACATAGAAGTCCCATTCACAATGGACAGCTTGGCAGGCTTGGAGATTTAAAAGTAAAGGCTGAGATTGTAAAGTAAAGTTTTGGTCTTTTTTCCCCCAAAGGAAAAAACAAACAAAAAAATCCCAACCATATTGAGACTCAGCTCTTGGCTCCGGGGTGCACAGAAGGACACCAGACCTTTCAGTCTGTAGACTTTCAAAGCCAAACAGAAAATATATCACCTCAATGGTAAAAGCTTTAAATGCACAGATTGTCATAATCTTTGAACCAGAAAAAAAGGTCTGTTCTGAAAATGGTATTTCTGGTTTTCAAATCTGCTGACTAGTTACAGTGACAGGCTGTTTCACAGCTCCCCAAATCAGCAAAGTTAGATCCAGATGAGGGATGCTGCAGTCGCAGGCTGTGAGCAGTGCGGTGAGCAGCCAGAGGGTTCTCCTCCTCAGGCTACTGAGGCTGGACCGTGATGCAAAACAGGCCCAGTCAAAAAGCATGAACAGAAACAGCTGATTCTGCAATCTGTTTATTTGGGAGTTATGTGGGCAGGGAAATCACTGGTCAGGAGGCACAAACATCCCAGGGATCTGGGAGTGCAACCGTCATCTTTGCCTTCCTAGCTGAGTTTCAGTATGAAGGGAGCTCCTCCTGTACTTGGCTTTTGCAGAGATGTAGGCAGAGTGGCAGCATCTTTATATAGAATTTCTGAATTGTAATTAGCTAGGAATAGGCACTGAAATGCCTCTGAACCTATCTGAGTTTTGGTGTTCAAAGCATGGGGATTGACTGAACTTAGGTCCTTAATTTTTTAAAGTATTGTTGGAGAACAGATATCTTAGTTGTATTGGATTTAAGCAAGCTTGAGGAGGCTATTTCCACAAAGAAGTGCAAGTTCCAAAATGTCAAGCTGCATGAGCGGGGTCCATGAGCTGCATGAGCCTTACAAGTACATGGGAATACTGTAAGCATCATTTTTCACTTTCCATAATGAGGAAATGGTTGAATTCATATCTCTGAATTCTTAAAAATAACAGCTCTAAACTGAAACTAAGCCTGGGAAATTTCACCTACCTGATGAAAATCAGTATTTTTCAGCCTTATTTAACTCTACTGCTTTCCTGAAACCACCAGAAACTCTGCAGATGGTGAGTACAGGGTGTCACCTGTGAGATTCAGAGACCTGGGTGTTATAATGAAACTGCTGATGTAATCTATATATTGTGGCTGCTCTCAAGTGTCTGCAGTAAGAGCGCTCACAACTAAATAGTTGCAGATGTGACCCTAATTCTAAGTTCTCTACTAGTATGTGGTGTAGTTCCTCTGGAGAGCAAAGGTAAATACAATTTAAAATCTTGTCTGTGGAATGATCTTATGTTAAAAAAAAACCAAACAACAACCAAACAAACAAAAAAACCCAACCAAAAAAACCCAACAGTGTAAAGAAATTTAAATAGTATAGTGCTTACTCATTTACGCTGCCCGTTGCTGCTGGCTTCATTAGATATTTATATAGTGAGGAAAGTGTTTTTAAGGGAACCAAAACACAAATTTGAGTGGACTAGAATGTCCCTTCAGGTTTCAAAAGGAAATTTTGGTGTTATCTATGCATAGGCATTATATGCATGATTATTTGCCATTTGGCTCTTTCCAGCTTTTAAAAATATCCTTAAAAAGGAGCAAAACTTGCAGAATTGGAAAATTACCACAGCCAAACATAAATAATGTATTTCTATAACCTTTTTTTTTTTTTTTTTTTTTTTTAAGAAAAACCCAACAGACAGTTTGTTATGTGTTCCCTTTCCTTTCTTGTTTGCAGCTGTAGGATAAAGAGCTCTTCTAGATTTTTCTGTACCTATCGCTTATTTACATGAACATAATTCATGGTAAACCTAAAAAGTGCAAAGTATGGAGATTTGATATTATTTCCCATGTTTTATTACCGTCTTTCATATTTTATCTATTTAATCTACGAATATCAAACACAGGCTATAGAAATAAAGCAGAGCTGGTATCACAGTGACAAGAGGGAAACAAGCCATGATAAAGGAAGTTAAAAAATAATTACTTTGAGAATTAATGTTATTAAACCTACAGTGATTTACAGAGTAGAAAAATCAATTTTTGGTTGTCTTCAGGTGTTTGAAGATATTTCTATCCAAAAAACTCTGTATTATACTGCCAATGAAAAACTGAGTAACTTCAAAAGGTGTTTTCTTTCAGTAGAACCTTTATTCCAGAGCTTGAGGGAAAGAAGAGCTTTCCGATTTGTGAGTCGAATGGGAAGAAGTTATGCTGCTGACCTGATTGATCAGTATATAAGATAAGGGAGCAGAGATAATTAATAGAAATAACAACAGTACTTTTAAACATGATCTTGCAAAAGCAACAGTTTCAAAAGGGAGGAAGAGATTTTGATGTTTCTGCAATGAAAGAAATAATGACTGTTTAAAAAATACTCATGCAAAATCATACATTCAGAAAAAATAATTCTAAACATTTATAACAATGTGGCTGAGGAGAAATTACAGTCTGATGTTTCCAAAATCTAGGACAGGAGCTACAACTCTTTTCTGGCATTAAGCAAAGAATTTAACTGCCAGCTCCATTTTTTCCATCTGATGCAATGTTGTTGGATAATGCATAGTACTTATGCTGGTAGTGTTTGTTATCAAATCTCTAATGCAAGGCCAAGTATAGTACTGCCACTCTCAGGCATTTTGAAGCAAGACAGACCTCCCAAAAATCATAGAATTGGCTTAAAATAAAATATGAGATTTAAGAATTGTTTTGGGTTATTCTTATTTTAGTTTTTAAACTGGATTTCACAAGAGAGATGAGTAACAATGCGAAGGTGGAACTGCACGTTGAATTTCATTTTTGGAATTTTATGTATAGGCTAAGCATTTTGGTCCAGTTTACTTCAGAAGTTGCATAGTTTGGATTTAAATCCAGGGAAAAAGTTTTTCAGCATCAGTATGAGATTCAGGCTAATCTGTAGATATGACATCACATTTTTTCAAGTCTTAACAGTATGTATGCTGTGGGGGTATGTGTAGTTGAAATTATAAATGTAACATGGAGTGTGTCAAAAATTTTGTAGAAACTTATAATGGATTTTATCTGTTGATATTTTATTTAGTACATGTGACTTTATACATTTAAAGCAACAGAATATATTTCATCTAAACATAAAAAATTAATTAGGCCAAAGAGGGAAACAATCTCAGTTAGATGATGCTAGGTTTAAAAAGGAAGGGAAAAACATAGTTATGAGCAAATACTGGGAAACTCCCTATATGTTCATGTAATTCTGTCACCACAATGTATTCCAAAACTCCCAATCCTTTAAGCAAGGATAATAGCACCTTTGATAATGTGACCCTAAATCATGCAGCCTTGTATATACGTTGATTTGCTGCCTACTGAAGAAGTCATAGTCTGCTTGTTGTGTTTGTTGATGATTCTGACATTATTGACACTTTCTCTGTTGCTTTATCAATCCCTGCCTACTGTGTGAAAGTCTTGGAGAGGACTTCTGCTCTCTAAAACTCTTCAGCAGTCTTTGTGTTGTCCTTGCAGTTTGTATTCAGTGTGAAATATTCCCTTCCAGTATCCACTTATACTTGGGCTCCAGTGAGATTGCTCACCTTGTCAAATGCTTATCACCTGTTAATAGGAAAAATTCTGTATTTTAGAGAGAGGACATTGATCACTGGAGTTCTGTGTTAATAATAACTATTCTCGAATCATCGTGAATAAAGGATGTCCCATTTTATTTCTTTTTTCATTGCTGGCAAGAGAAGTATGCTTAGTCACTGCAGTTAATTTTGGCTGTGGTTCCAGAGCCTTATGAGTAAGTTCAGTCTCTATTTTTGGTTGTCTCTGAATATTTGAAAAAATGTGGAACAGTTTTTATAGGAAGGTTTTGATGCCATCTTAAGTGATATTGGTTGCCTTTTCACATAATTTTGATGGAATTCTTTGCTTTTGTACTTTGTTTCACCAGTACAGCTAAATCCATTATTCACGCCCAAATAATACATGACCAGCTTGCTTTGCAGCGCAGAGGATTAATATAGACTGCTTATTGTTATATGTTTTAATACTATCTGGAGGAAAAAAAAAAGGTTCTTCTCTATCTATTTTCAGAGGCATTAAAGTATTCTACTATTTCAGTCCTTATACATGGTCTTCGATATCTCTGTTGTAGAATTATGGAAGCAATAAATCCTTTCTATCTTTAATTGAAATCCTTTGATATCACTCTTTAGGGCAGTCTGTGTTTTGCAGTTATTTGCACATATTCAGTAGGAAACATGTTCTTGTAGTTTCTACAGTCCTTGTCCTTCAACATTGTGAATCTCATGGCCCACAAATGTTTTCCATGTTGTGCAGTCTCTGTTTATACCCTTTTGATTTTCTCCATAGAACTCATGTTACATCCTTTTTATCTTTAGACTCCATGGAAATAATTATTGTGCCTGTTCAAATCATGAGGGTCAAATCAGTCTTACATTCAGTTCCTCTCCTTGCTAAGTCTAGTGTCTAGTTTTAGCTCTGTGCCAGTTCCACCAGCATTGCTACTGAAGGCTCCAGCCCTGCGTTAACTTCTGTTCTGGCTGTGCAATCCCATCTTCTCTCCTCTCCCTCCCTGGTGGTAGGGTACAACATTCAGGTGGTAAATTGGATCAGGGAGAAGACTTAGCTCATTAGTCATAATCTGTCATGTGGCTGTGTTTTACTGCTACAGATATTTGTGTCAGCTCGAAGGGAGATTAGGGGCACAGGGATAGAAAGGAGTACTTGGGACTGGGAGGTGCCGCCTCTTTCCATCAACATAGCAGTTTGAAATCGTCAATGGATTTGTCAGGCTGGCCAGTGAGGAGGAGGTGTTCTCCAAGGAAGCTGCAGAAGTAGCCAGAGCCTGGTAGAGTGTTTGTGCCACTGGTTACTATTTACATGCTGCTTATTCTTTGCAAGTTTTTTTTTTCCTGTAAAAATAGCCACCCAAAAACCCCTGCTAGAACACTGTGAGAAATACAGCAAAGTAAGGTACCCAGCAACTGGGATGGATATGACTGCACTGAGAAAAAGATGCCAAGTTCATTTGGGAATTACCTTGTTTATATTGCTGTTAAGTCCCTGAGCATGTCCATGGTGAAAAATAGACTTATATTTACAGAACTCTGAACAGTGTCTAACTGAGTTTCAGACTTATGTAGCTAATAAAAGAGCCAATTCTCTTCAGACAGCCTTGTATTCTTATTAAATGTATACATTTCATTTTAGGCAGCAGGTTTCTACATACTGTAAGCCTAAAGCAAAAAGAAAAGGGAACTTGTATATGTTTGTAAGTATAATGCAGAAAGGAAAATTTCTGTTTCTGCTGCCAGAGCTTCAACTAACTCAGCTGTAAGGTGGTTTTTTTCCCCTTTAAGAAGGGCAGGTAAGAAATACAACTTGAGGAGAACATAATTTTATTTCTGATGCTCTCAAGTAGCTAATGTACTTTTAATTAGAAAAAGCATTGAAGAGGGGAAAGCAACTGCTGTTTCTTAATAAAAAAATTTCTGTCTCCTGCACAAAGGGCAATAGAAGTCCACTTGAGAATTTAGACCAGAATTAATGGGAGTAGTTGTAGAAATGCTACTTACTGTAAACCTCACAGTAGTACTATTTGGTAAGTGCAGAAAGGTCTTGTTTCTTTCACAGCTTGAAAACTAAGGCAAAGAGAAGTCATATGACTTGAATATAGCATAGGTTTGTGTTAGAGCGAGGAAGTGAATCCAGATTATTAATTCTTGATAATGTCTTCCATCCCACTTAGAAAATACCTTTTTTAATGCTTAAAGGCAGTAAAATCATTAACATATTTGTGATAAAAGTCCATGTAGACAACATTGTCTTATTTCAAAAGCAGAACGGAATCAATGAAATAACACAATAAGAACTGCCTTTTAAGTAGGATACTCTTCAAAGCAATACCAGTGTACTTGTAAAACTTACTAAAATCAGGGTTTTTTTTCTTTAACCTGATTCAGATGGTGCATCACTGAAAAGATATTCTGATAAATGAACTGCTGCTGTGGGCTTTGCCATTCAACCTAATTGCTTCCATTTCCAGGCAGAATGGCTCTCCTGAATTCTGCATTGTTTTCTTTTGCCTAACGAAAAGCTAATAATGCTTCCTTCTGGAGGTGAGCCCATAGAGCAGAAGGTCGGAGGGCATGTGGAAATGGATGTTTTAAAACTGCTCACCCTACCTGCTGATGGGTGGTAGAAGTGACAGCAAATTTCACACCAAATAAGTAGGAAATACATATGTATCACTGGGACTTCTGTCTAAGGCTGAATACTTCTAGGTGCCCAGCACAGCAATAATTCACAGCTGCTGCTGTGAATAAACAAACACATGTGAGAGTATTTATCTGGAATGCAAAGCTTAAAAAGTATTTTGGAACCATATCACTGACATATGGTACAAGAGTTTAAATGAGACAAGCAGAGTCATTGTTCTGATACAGACTTTACAGATAACAGTAGCAGAAGTAGTAAAACTCATGAAAGGTGCAGAGCCTTATGGAGTGATTTACAGAGAAACTGGATGTGACAACACTAGTCAGTCTAAAAAAAAAAATAACAGCCCACAAGTTAAAACGGTGGAACAGCTTTTCCTTAAAGTGGAGTGATGAAGACAAACAGACGAATGTAGGAGGAATAAAATAAATCAGCTGTTAACACCCCCTTTGAAAGCAGACTTAAGAGAAAATTACTTTTTAGTGCTTTAGAAATACTTTAAACTTTTCATCCTTTTTAAGAAGAAATTAAAGTATCTCTTGATTATGTACATATTAGAAAATGAAGTGTTGCCCAATTCTGTGAGCACTTTCACATCACAAAAATTGTTATGTCAAAATGACAACTGTTAGTTGTGAGAACAGATATCCTTCAACCCTATTTTTAACAAATGCAGTAAGATGACTTAGCTGCCATCAGCTATCATGACTTTGGCCTCCACTCCAAATCCATTTCATGCAAATGCTGGGGAGAAGATGGGCTTCATGCTGGGAAGAGAAAATTAAGAAATTTAGATCAGAGAGTGATCCAAGTTTGGTGGTTCTGTGCCATAAACAGTCTGTAACTTTCTGCCTAGACTTTACAAATCAACAACACTATAATTGGATTTCCAAGCAAAAAAGAACACAGCGCGAATAGTCCTGATAGAAGATGCTCAATAATGTCAGTTCACCTAAGTAAATGATCCCATAATCTCTTCTGAATCCTAAGGGGATGTTTCTGACCTTATCTCCTCCTATTTCTACAAAAACTACTATTCTTTTTGTTTCTGATTATGAGTTACAAACTTGGTTTCACGGGTCTTAAGCAACAGCAGCAAGCCTGCAGTTTTTTTAGAAGGCCTGTCTTTCCATTGTGTGGTGGATGAGGTAAAAGAAAATGCCCTTGTGGTTGTGGTACGTATTCTAAATATTTATGTAGATGTTTTATTTCATAGCTACCATTCTGCTTTAGCTATTTAATGGGGTTTTATTGCTTATTTTACAATCAAATATGGAGACCCAGACATACCAGGGGGCACTGAGGTATGCTGCACATGGTTTCATAGAACAATATTATTGTTCCGTAATCATTAAGTATCATAAATTTTGGTCATATATCTTTTAAAATAACACACATGATTATAGGTCAGAAATGCATTAAGAAACTTAAACATAAATTAAGTGCATGAAATCTTTGCTTAGAAGATCTTGGAGACTCCATTCCATTGTGAACACTCGATATTAGTGGTGGAAAAGGATAATTCTTACAGTGCTTTTTGTTTGGATTTAAAAAAGGGCTTTACAAAGGATTGTTGTGCCTCTTTGCAGATGAGAAAATTGAGACACAGAGAAAAGAAGCAGTTTATCCAGGCTCACCTGGAAAGCTAATGGTACAGCTGGAAGGAAAACCAATGAGTTCAGAGGTCTGGGCCAGTTCTCTATTCAAGTCCTGTACTGCCTCCTTTGCTTCCAACTATTCCCAGTTTCCTCAAGAAAACAAACATCTCCACTATAGTTTCCAACCAGAATGTGGTGAGTATTCTGAGAAAGCTTCTGCTATGAATTTATATTTTTATTGTTTGCTTCTAGCAACATTATACTGTTAACCATATCGAGCCTAATTCTTTTATTTTTACTAGGTGATACCACTGTAATTCCAATATTTTTTTTTTAAATTAATTGAGTTATTGTTGTATTGTTATTATTCTTTTACCAATACAAATGAAGGTAGATTAGCCCAAATTTTCTACATTGGAGTTCCTAATGTTCTGTCTTTTGAGAGATACCTCCTAATATATCTCGTAATCTGTTCATATAAATACAAATTGTAACAAAAATTAAATTAGAGGAAAGGCCTTAACTTTACATGAAGTAAAGTTCTTGTTCAGATTTAAGTTATTAAAAAAGGGGAAAAAATGAAAAATTGAATTATTTTTCTTGTAATTCTTAACTATAAATGAAATGGTTCAGTTTAGTTCTGTCAATGGTATTCTGCTCCTTGGTAAATTCCTAGAACTGCCATTATAAATCTTAACTTCACAAGGTCTGTTTCCTGAAGACAATGCTGTTCTTGTGATGACATGAACAAAAACTGCATTTATATTTTAAACTTTCTGGTGGAAACATTGCTGGTTAGAGTTGCTTGAAAATATTTTAACAAATGAGAAAACTTTTTTTGAAAAACAAGCTTCCAACTTCAGGACTCTGATGTAGTGTGTCCTGCTTATTAAGGGAGGAGATCTTAATCTATTTTCTCTTCTGAAATCCAGATATTTGTACATAAATTTCAATCCATGAAATGAATGTAAGAACAACTTTGGTTCCAATATCACAGTTAGTTACATATGTTCAGACTTTTAATTTTTTTATTGTAACTTTATGGGTATTTTGTTCCTTTTAATTCCTGGCTAAAATCAGTCATGCTACATCATTTCATGTGGCCTTTTCAGAGGTGCTGTTTGTTTTGTTTCAAAGTTTCATTTTTCATGTTATTTAGTACCATATATTATCCTGAGATCTATTTTCTACAGCAAATAGCTTTTTTAGCATTCTGGTACAATACATGGCAATAAAAGGAGGTGAGTTGTCCAAGTTGTATGAGAAAATTGTGTCATTGATGTTTTTTTATTGAAAACACATTTAATTACTTTTTAAAGCTGTTTTAGTCATCTTGGCAATGTACAATGTATAGAAGCTAAGAATATGTGACTCAGGAGAAAATGTGTTGATACTCATTTTGGAGAAAAAAAAATCCAGTTGTATTCATACAGAGCCTGAGCTGAGACCCAGGGGAGCAAACGGAACACTATTCATTACCTGCTGGAGAAAATCTGTAGTTGATGTAAATTTTCATAACTCAGTTGACTTCAGTGAAGCTACGCTGATTTATAGGAGCTGAATATTTTTTGCACAGTGGTGGTATTTTCTTTGTTTACTTAAAAAAACAGTTGTGCTTAATATTGGACAGAACAGCAAATTAATGTTCCCTGACTTGTATCACTGTCCTCAGTGAAGTTCTTCTGGATTTGCATTAATCAAACTAGGATCAGAATCCAGTTCAATATATGCAAAATACTGAGAGGCATTTTTTTTTTCCTCTTACTGCTTTGAGCCACTTTGTTGGATCAAAGCTAGTTGAAAGCTGAGATAACCAGATGGTTGGGGATTTCCCTGTGGAAGACTATCCTGGGGAGAGACAGAACTAAAACAGGGGATTACTTGATTGGAGAGGTACTGAAAAGTATTTGCCTGGAGTATTGTTGGGCACAGGTGATTGTAAACTACTAGAATGACCCAGAGGGGTTGGCATTATGTCGAGCATCCCTAAAGCTGCCTTTTATGGCACTGGGTCTGAGGTGGCTGTGGGATTAGTGGGTAGAGGAGGGAATGTGCCCCCTCTTCTCCAAACTATACGAGGTGCATCTTGGCTTCAATGAAAAATTCAGTCTGTGAATTATAATTTTGACTTGAGAAGCCAGAGTTTTATATTCTCATTTTGAGGAGTACTGCTTTGTATGCAAACCTTCTCAAGCATCAAGATGAGAGTATTCTCTAAGGTGTGTTACTGCTGCTTCAAGTACACGGTTTTGCAATTCATTAAACTCTGCTGTCTTGCATGAAAATGTTAGTTCATATAAAAACCTGTGATGTACATTTATAAAATGGCATGTATAACCATGTTGCAGTGCATCTCCATTAATTACATTTCAGTTACTATGCAATTTGCAAATTTAACAAGTGTTACAGAACAAAGAATGTCCTTTTAGTGCATTGAGAGAAAACTAGGATGTTTCAAATTATGAATATTGCTCTTTTGTTATAGAATTTCTACAACTATTTCCAATACCAAGAAAGAATTTTTTAGTTCTTCATATTATTTTCTAATGGTTAAACTGGCTCACCCATTAAGTCTCTAAGTCACAGTAGGAATTTAATCTATGATGACCCAAAAATATTGAGTGTATGTACCTGAGACACCACCTTGTTCTCCAGGGAACATCGTGACAGCTGAAATTTTTTAATAGTTGGAGCAAGTAGTTACCACATGCAAATGGATGGCAGCTAACTTTTCAGCCAAAAGCCCTTTGCAGCTGAGTTGATGATATATGTCATATTGTGGGATGATATAGGAAAATATATCAAACACAAATTTGACATATTTGCAAAAAATTCTTCTCTTATTGTTTGCATTGTTAAAAATTGTTCCTAAATTTAGATGCAATCAGCCTGTACTCCTCTGGTTTATATGAGTGTAAATTGGCACAGATGGGATGGCCCTACCCTATGTACAATTACAGAAGAAGGAAGAATTGGACATTTTGCAATTTGAGTAAATGTAATTTATAAAAGGGGCATAAAAATGTAATCCCTTCAGCTGCTGCAAATATTTAGAGGAAGTCTTGGCCAAGCATCTTACTTGATGGTGGAAGATCACCTTTAGAATAAGGATTATGTACATTTCAATATTTATTCATATAGGGTTTTAATTTTTAATTTCAGCACATAGCCATAGTCACTCTCAGTCAAAACATCTGTCTTAATATTAAATAAGAGTGTTTCTGGTTGTTAAGAAAACAGTGTTATGAAATGTGAGGGTAGAATAATCGTCTCTCTAATACAGCATTAAGAAATTTCCTGCATGG
The DNA here is from genome assembly GCF_000700745.2 of Antrostomus carolinensis. Taxonomy (NCBI): domain Eukaryota; kingdom Metazoa; phylum Chordata; class Aves; order Caprimulgiformes; family Caprimulgidae; genus Antrostomus; species Antrostomus carolinensis. The sequence goes on from NW_010295484.1 coordinate 24,667, forward strand.
AGAAAGACAGATTTATGCCTGCTTTATCTTATGTGGGTGTAAGAGATAATGGGAGTATAAATCTCTGTAGGATAATAAAATGTATAATTTGAAATATCTTCATGAGATTAATACTGTACAGGATTGGGGTTGGTTTTTTTAGTTCATAAGATTAATATTTCTATGGGTTACAGTTTTCTTATCAATCAAAATAATCAACTGAACATAATTTAATTACAGGATTTGGAATCATAAAAAAATTCTTAGAGTTATTGTTTTTAGGAATACAATTGTTCCATAATAATTTTAGCGTAGACTCTTAAAACTCAATTTTTATTCAATTGCTAGAGACTTTTTATTAGGCATATTTTATGTTACTTTTAGTTTTTAGTTTAGGAATCGATGCTTTCTAGAAATATGGTGCATTGTGATAGTGAAGAAGTAGAAATACAAGTAGAAAAAGCAATAAGTAAAGAATGTTTTCTAGTATCAATGTTAGCACTGGTTACCAACATGCAATTGTGTGAGATACTTTGTATTATTAAGCCTATTACTAGATGTTCATACTTCTAAAAATAAAAGCTATTGTGTTAATGAACTCTGTTCAGAGGGACTGAACATCAGAAACCTCTTAAAGTCCTTTGTTACAGCTTTGTAAGAAATGTTGGAAGGCGGCTTAATTAAGGGTTTGGTTACTAAACTAAAGCAGAGGTCACTGGTCCTGGCTCTCCTGAGTGCTTTGGCATTTCACCTCATTTTCTGTGTTTTAGTTTAATAAGTGAAAGTAAGGGTAGCAGTACAGAGCTGCTTGAAAGTCCCAATTGATCTTGGCAAATATATGTGTGTTACAGGATGCTGTTCTATAATTTTGTTGCTAGGAGTTAGTGTTCAACATACTTGTTCTCGTAAAACCTCATCCTGTTCTTATTTATCTACTTTGAAATATTGCTTCTCATTCCACGAGAATACCCTCAAACAAATGGTCCTTGTGATAATTTAATATTTTTAAACTTTGGGTTGCTTACTGGGTAATTTTTTGTAATACTTTGCAATTGGAGTGGATCCATTTTCTTTTTTACAGGTTGAAAATTATTTCTCTTTGAGGTTAGACTTCCATGTTCAATCTCTAATTATACCTATTCTGGAATTTAGTTTTTATTTCTGAGTTGAAGATCATTTCCTTTGTCAGGAAACCATTTGTGAATCTCCTTCTATACACTTTTTACATGCCGTTTGTATGTTCATTTAAACTACTCAAATGAAAGAAATGGTTTGGTATTTTCTGGAATTGGATGGGATTTAAACATTTGTTATCGCTATCAGTGTGAAGTGTGCAGTGGTACTCTTTTCTTAAAATCTTTTGCTCTAAACTCAGAATTTCAGCTATTTATTTTTAGAACTTAGTAGAAATATTTCTTAAATATCCTTGAGCAGAAGTGGGTGTGTGAAACATGCTGTGAAACTTCAGTGATTCCAGCTTTTGGGAAGTATGTTTTGCTCTATCCAAGAAAGCATTACTCAATTATTACTCATGTTTCCAAATTGTACCGAGTCTGCTGAGCCTTGCTGACAATCTCCTCTCCCTGGTGCTATCTCTGTTCATCCTGTGACAGCGATAGTGCCACCATTTTAGAAATCAGTTCTTAACAAAATTAACAACTATAATCCAGTTACAGAGAAAAGAAAGGGACTGAGCAGTCTTTTTGTTTTTCCACTTAACAAATATACTCCTTCATAACCTTCAACAATGCTCCTAAGTGACAAATGCACAGAATCAGAAAAAAGGGTGAGATGGAATTGGGCAGAAGAGATGTGCCTGGGAAAATGCTTTGAAAATACCTGGCACATTGTGTACGTTGTGTTATTATGAAGACAATGTTTAACACTCGTAAGTGAGCTTATATTATATATAATTTCTAGCAGAGCTCAGTTAATAGAATTAGAAAAAGTGGAGATGCCATTTGAGGTAAACAAATCCTTTTAGCCTTTTCCTAAAATGGAAGATGAGAAAAGTCTGAGCTGCTTTTTAAACATTACCACTGTACATTCTATCCTGTGTCCAGGAAAAAGAACAGACTTGTTTTGTAACATTGTTCCAAGTATCTGCTATAATATGAAATATTACCAGAAATATGCTTCCAAACCACAGTCTTCAGGGTTTGAAAATGCTTTTTTCCTCTAATTCTTCAATCCATCTCTATTTTACAATTGCAAATTGCAGAGCTTGGTCTTTTAATCTGTGTCTGTCTCTATGCCATAAATGTGTCAGGAAATAGCAGTACATCCTTTCTTCAATCTGATAAAAATTCTGCAACATTTTCTTATTTGGTAGTCTCACCATTGAGTAATAGTAGTAGTTATACTTGTCTTTTATGTTGTACTTACTGGGTAAAAAAAAAAACCCCTCTGTAAAAAATTAATTAAGGAGGGTTTAATGAATAGTATTGTTTTTCCTTACTTCTGCCTCTCATTGTGATAATTAAAAAGGGTTTTATTTTTGTATTGTGAGAAGCCACACTGCATCAAGGCCAGCAGAGTGTTTACAAAGGAGTGATACATGAGCTCTGTGTAGCCATAAAATACAGTGATGTCAGCTGACATTGACTTGGCTCCTGTAAGTTTCTGTTATTACAGGTTTGCAATTTTACTTGGAAAATTGTGGAAGTTTATTTATGTAAGTGCTCGTGATGTTGTTAATAACTGCATCCGGAATCAGCACAGTGCATCATTGATCAAACCCATTGCAGCTTTGTTTTAAATCAAATGTGAGAAATTTGACAAGCCCGTAGCTGTCTACTATAGATTTTTTTTCCTGATACTCTCCAGGTATCAAAGTTAGAATTGCAAAAACATTAAAGAATGAACTCCAATTTACAAATCTGTCAATAATGACAGCAGCAGCATTGTGATTGATGTAATAAGATTACATGGGGGAACTCTGCACAAATGATTTCCGCAGCACTTGTTACTTATAGATTTTACAAGTAGTAACATTTAAAATAATGACCATCTAATAAGCTTCTCCACAAAACCACAGATCATGAATTTGAGCTATTGGTTCAATTTGCAAATTGGTAGCTCATCTTCAGGCGCGTTCTGCTGACAATTCTTTAGGTCCTTTTAAAAGTCAAGGATTACAGTGTTTAATTTTGACACTGAAAGCCTTGCATTTGGCTGTTTAGAAGAACCTTTTGAGTCCAGTTTACCAAGCAAAGTGTATTGTTGTGTTATTGTTCACTCTTTTCTATTCTATCCATCCATATTCCTTTTGCAAACATCGTCAGCTTTAATTCTGTATTTGTAGTAAAAGAATACATTATGTCATGGGCTGAGAATCAGTCCTCTGGGTAACTTTTCACCCTAGAGTAATTTATAATTACTTATTGAGAAATGTTGTATCAAGAAAGTATTTTCCAATTTGATATTGCCATAGAAGTTCTGAGCATTCTTGTATCTCAGAATCAGAAATGTGTGTGGTATGAGTTCAAAGCTTAAAACACGTTCAGAAATTTGTTAACAGTTTCTGTCATTTGTTAGTGGGAGTATTTGATCTGACAAGACTTACCTTCCCTCAAAACCTGTTGAGTACTATAAAATATAATTAATCATTTAAGAGTAAGTAATAATCTTTAATCAGATATTGCATGATTTTCCTGAAGTCAATATTGAGGTGGATGACTCATAGCAATATGTCACACCATTTACTCTTTTGAAATATTGATAAAACAATGAAATACTTCTAGTCCTATGGATTTTTACAAGATAGATTTATTCTAAGGGAAGTATATCTGTTTACTGAAATTGAATAAACAGGAAAAAAATATATCTTGAGACATGTCTAAGATGCTATCTGTCTCCTGATGGCATTCTGCAACAGTAGAGAGAATTGAACTGGATTTGGCATTAGTAAGTTTGACTAGGAAAGGATTATTGGTGGGGGTTTGCCAATGGTGCTCCAGTACTTGGATCTTGTTGCTTCTTTGGAGGTGCCATAACAGTCTTGTGACTTTTTTGAAATGCAGCAAAGCATATCAATTCAACTGGGCTCTCAGAGCAATGGGAGCTGTTTCTTTCCCTTTTGAACCGATTTCAGTAGTAATGGGTTAATAGATTTTTTAATATTAATGTTGGAGGTTTATGTTGCCATAATCTTAATTGTCAGGGTGCCTTTTTATAGGCAATGAAAACAAAATCTGGATAAGAAGGGGAAGAAACCTGGAATTATGTACTTCTAGATTGTCAACAGTGGTTGAAGCCAAATTTTGAAACACACGGAGGTACAGATGTCCTAACACGTCAGTTGTTGCTGGCTTCCCTAGATTTCCTATGTCCTTCTTTTTTTAATGTGTTAAAATAAAAGCAAATCAAGAAAAAGCTTCCTTATGTACTGTATTTTTTCCTATAGATGAGTAAAAAAGCCTTGAGTTGGAAAATCAACTACCTTTCTTCACTGGTGAGAAATATTATACATAGAGCTGCTAAAACCTTGGCATCTATTACCGTGCCAGACTTGAGCATAGCTGTAGTGGGACCCTCAATGGATTGACCTGTGAACTCTGCACAGCCCTCCTGAGAGGGTACAGAGGGAAGCTTTAAATTACAGTCACAGCCCATGATCCTGAAGCTATTCTAGTGTTGAACCTTTTGTCCCCTGACAAGAAGACTGTTGTAACTTGTACTAGTGTCAGAATTCCCATACAGGGGTTGCAGGTTTTCAGAATATTTATCCCAGCTCTCACTTCATGTTCACTTCCTGCACAGTGAAATGCAGAAGACATCTGATATTGAAGAAATCTTCCTCTGCAAAGTCCTTCTTGGGACAGCTTTTGGTTTTGTACCATAGAAAGTTTTACTAAGTTTTGAGGCACAGAATTTTTCACAAAGGTATAATAGAATTGGATTGTCAGAAACCCGTAATCAACATCCATCAGAACATTAATATTTTGATCCAAATTAGTGAATATGTATTCTTGTTCATACCCACGCTGCATTGCTTTGACTTACTGTAATACAATAGTCATTTGACTTACAGAGAATAATCTTGTGCACGACCCGACCTCAGATTCAGCTTGGGGAGTGCTTAGAAACATTTAATCTGATTTGTCAGATCAATGGAAAGAAGTTTGCATAATGCAGTATAAAGAACTTGCAGCAGTATTACTTAAATCAGATAGAGGAGTTAAAATTGATTCTTATTTGTTGTTTATTATTTCAGCTTTATTAAGCTCTGATCTCTTTTCAACATTATTAAAGAAGGTGATGTCCATGTTCTGACTTGTCATCCCGTTGTTATATAGTTATTTCAAATTTTAAGCATTCTTACTTTAACTTGGCTTTAGTCTTCTAACCTGGGCACTTCCCTCCATTGTCTTTATTTTAGAAAACTTTGGCTCATAACTTATTCCCAAAGTTAGAAGTTACCTTTTAACAGCCCCACAGTTAGCCAAGCAGATGCTGTCTCCTTACGTCCACCCTTGGAACCCAGCTATATATTGATGTGTATTAATCATTCAACATCTGTCAAAATGCTTACATCCATCCTAATGTGAATATACACCTTTGTCTTATACTCGAGGATGTCCAGAATAGTCAATGCTTTTTCCTTATGCTTGCTGGGCTAGAGACAAGGGAACCCAATTCAGTGCTGATGTTGTTGGTTGGTTTGTTTATTTACCAGTAAATGAAGCCTGACTTCACACAGACACACATATGTTTGTCCATTCCCAGGTGCTTTCTAACAACTCACCTAAGAACAGCATCGAGATCATGAGGATGACACAGTTTGCTAGTTTCTAGTCCAGTAAAAGGTCCTGTGGTATTTATAATGACTTGGACTCGATATGCAGTTTGAAAGATAGTGGTTCTAGACAGTGGTTGGTGTGGATCTGGCAGCAGGAACTGCAATACTTGATTGACACAGCCAGTTCTTACAGCCCTGTGATTTTTTTCTTCTGTGGTCTTTATGAACTTTTCATGGATGACATGCTTAGTGTACTGAGTTTATACTTCTGGTTTTAAGGCTAGTATTTATAAGTAATTTGGAAGGAAATAACATCTGTTACAGTTCTAATTTAAATATTTTTTTTTATTATTAGGTACTAATAAAGCAAATGCTGAAAAGTCTGTAAAGTATATGCAAAGGTTCATCAGGGTTTTAGGAGCGCAGCTCAGTGTTACACTTAAAGTGATGTAACTGCAAGCTGCTCCCAAACCATTCTCCCCCATTTTCTGTCTTTATCTGTGCATTGTTCTTGCATCCCTTACAGGAGGTGTCTGTACAGCATCTGGGGGATGATTGTACGTGGGGCAAGGGCAGGGCAGCACTGGGCCACCTTTTCAGTGAGAGCTTGGACTAAGTACGTAAAACCCTGATCTTAATGTTGTTAACTGCTTTACCTTGGTATGGTGTGAACTGTGAACAGAACCACAAAGAGCGTCTTTTTTCAATTAACTGGACCGAACCGTTTTTATCTGAAATGCATCACATCTGTCCAGGCTAGCTTGTCTGTTCCAGTGAATGAAAATCTGTGCTTGGATGTACATAGATGTACCGTGTGAGAAAGGAAGTCCGTGTGCAGGGAGGGGAGCATGATCGGTGCACCAAGTGAGACCGTTCCAAGTACCAGGTGGCCTAGTCAGCTCTGAGGCATGAGCCACACACAGATTTGCTATGCCAGAAGCAGGATGAAGGTGCAAACTTCTCTCTCACAGTTGCAGTTCCTTGCTAGCTCACTGTTTTCTGTAGAGCAAACCAATCTGCACTGGGCCTATTCAGTGTTAGAGCTTACTCATCATTGTAGCTTGTCTGCTGGCAATGGTGTGCTGCTGATGAGATTGAGGTCCACCAGCTCTCTTGCCCTGGGCTATTTCCTCCCTGCCTGCATCAGTGAGGAAGTAGTGGCTGTGGAAAGGGCTCCCTGTTCCTGCACCTTGAGCCCTTTTACATAGACAACATGAGCTATAGACGCCTTCTGAGAGTGTATTATATTTGCAGGCAGTCTTTTTCATCCACTGTTCATGTGATGGAGGGCTAATTGTGTCTGAGCACTAATGAAGCCAAACACAGAGTGCTCTCTCTAGTGCTCTCTCTTTATAACACATCTTTCCTTTTTTTTTTTTTTTTTTTCCTAAGGAAGTATTTCAGTTACATCTTTAAGTTAGTCCCTGACGCCCAGTGTAGATTTTGCTTTCCAGCTAAGTATAATTGGGTATTTTGCCAAGAGCACAGATATCTGTAAAGTACAGGCTTTGCCTTTTTTAGAGATGCTTTGGGATTGTGTTTATTAGATTCAGGGAAATGATACCTGAAGTGTTTTTTTTTTTTCCCCCCTGCCTAAAGGTTGAAAACTTTTTTTCTGAAGTACATCAAAACTAGAATGTGACAGGTCAGTTACTTTTAAAAAAAAATTATTCAGTAGTAATTAGTAAACAGATACTTTCTCATACCCACTCAGCACGTTTTGTGTATGCATTTTGGTTTCGTGGAGGCAGATTGCCGTCAAGTTAGCAGCTTCAACACCATTAGTAGGATCTCTTCATTAGTACCTATCGACAGGAATTTGATCATATCGTGTTAGCTGAAGCTGGGACAAAGTATTGGCTCTGGCAGTGTTATTAGTTGTGAGATAGTTGCTTTGTTCCTCCAGCTGATACTAAGTGGCACATAGTTTGGCTATGCATCATAAATAGCCAAATGTAAAATAGCTTTAGATTTCTATTCAATAATTTATATGAATAACAGCATTACATTTGCTTTTTTTCACTTTCATCTGTGAATCCTACATCCTTTCTGCACAGCAAAGCAATTGCTGTACAGGAAAGGAGAAGGCTGCCTGTTCTCCAGAACAGTCACATTCTGAAAGCTTTTCCTGGGATGGTGGAAGATGCGGTTTGCAGGCTTTCAGCTAATGAGGAAATTGAATCTAAGTTTCCTACTACTTGGAAGATTTTTCTGATCTACAGGCTATTATTAAAATATACACGTCAACATAAGCACCACTGTCTTAGAATAAAAACTTACCAACTCTGTATTATCCTGGCCACAGGCTGCATTGAAAACACTCTGAGATTAGACATCTTGGCAAACTGGATTTTAGAACTGCTCAGAGTGGGTAATTCAAGCTATGCACAGAGGAGAAGCTCCAGGTGTTCAGGGAGCTTTAAGGTCAAAAGTAAAGTGCCTGGGAAGCAGAGGCTCATCAGTGATTGGGAGGCAACTGTGGCAAGGCTGTTTTGCTTGTAGTTTGAGATCTACATGCAGAAATTGTTCCAAATAGTATAAACTTCTTTTATAGAAGTTGGAGTATTTCAGTACTGTCTGAAGGGTCACAGGAGAATTTACGTTTTTACAGTGTGAAATAAGGTGAAGACTAACTAGTTGAGATGACAAGTGCCATTATCAGCACTTGTGTCAGCAGCCATTATCTCCAATGAGAGAAAATTGAATGGTTCTCAACAGTTTGTTGAAACATGATTTTCTGTGCATCTGAGTGCACCCATGGTTGCAGTGCATGTATTTTATTGCTGTGTCTGGTAAAAGTATAACAACATACAAATTATGCAGGCAGATTTTAAAACAACAATGTGGTTTTCTACAAGTTTGATAACTTTTTATAAAGTTGACTTAGACAGAACAGTGCTCTGAACAGTCACTTGCCATGTGTCCACAGCCAAAAACTCCAGACAGGTATTTGTGTGAAAAATCCATGCTCTGTATGTTGGACCAGCAGTTAAATGGATAGAAGTAAAAGGCTTTATGGTGGCTTCTCTGTTGTAGAATGCAATAAATTATTCATGACACCAACCTGCCTTGGCAAGCTTAAATGTATTTCTAGCATTTAACCCCAGATACATATCCAAATCCAGAAATTAGAGTGTGACATAGCATCTCCCACTTTGATCCAAGCACATCTTAATAAGCCTCTCACCTCTCTGCCAGTGACTAGAGAGGAAGAACATGAATAGCTCGCCTGAATATTACTGGATTTGAGGTTTATTGAAGGAAAAAAAAAACAAACTTTGGCTGTTGCCTTGCTAATTCATCTTCATTGCAAATGGTAAGCATGTTGGTAGATGTGAATGAAAAGCCTCCAGAGTATAAATAATAAATGCTTCTTCCAGCTGTACAGAACACTTTACTTTTTGAAATTATGCCAGTATTTTTTTTTTTTTTTGCTTTTAAATGAATTACATTGCTACATAGTACTACACTTTCTGCTAGACTCCGTGAAGGTCTTTATCTGTGTTCATAACTGTTGATTTTATATAATTACTAGCATAAAACATCATATGCTGCAAATTAAACACAAACATATGAAATGAATATTCAGGGAATTCTTAGCAAATGTAGTATTTTGTTTGAGCTCAATGCAGATGTTTAGGAATTTCTCAGTTCTTAACAAGTAATAGATGATTTTGTTAAAAACGTCTAAATTGTGAATATATTTATGTGTTTTCTTACTAGAATGATGTTTGTGAATTTATCTTACCTGAGTTATAATTATTACATTAAATCCACAATAGTAAGTGAAATCAAAATGCATCCCTTCCCTCCACCCCTACCCTCCAACATTTCTAACCATACAAATAATTGAAGGTGCATTGTAGCACTGAATTCCATTCCTTTAGGAGTCCTTTATCCCCTCTAGTTTGGCTTCCTTAATGTATAAGGTTCATGTTAGTATGTCTTAGACAAGACAAAAGTATAAAGTAGCTATTCTTCATAAATTCCTTTGAAAATCATAGTATGAATCTTTATAAGGTTCCAGCTATCACTTAGGAGACAAACACTGACTTTTCTAACAGTGAAAAGGAAAGTGCCTATCAGAAAACCACAAAGAGAAATCTTGGGAGCAAAGATTGAGTTAACCTTGCATTTTCTTGGCAACTGTGGTAGCATATATTCCTTGCATAGATCTGAGAGTTGGTCAACGGTGGAAGTAACTCATCATTATATTTCATAGTAGTGATATCAGTACATAATACTGAATACACATATAGGGCATTCAGAAAAGATGGTATGGTGGGTCTGCAATGTATAAAAATAAAAATATAGGCAGTGAACATTTTAATAAAGGGCGAAAACAGAATTATTTTCCCAAAGTAGTCAATTTATATGACTAGTCTTTTTGGAAAGAAGTGCCAGCTGAGGACTAGAAACTAGTATTTATTTTCTGTCAGCATCCTGTTGAGATATAGTTCAAAACAAAGGCTATAAAACCAATGATAAGTTTCTGTGCTGAACTGCTGTGTATTCTTTGGATGAAGTAAAAAGAGGTAAGAGAAAAATGCTGTGTGTTGGAGAATATTTTGTGGGGAGTCATAAGCAAGTCATACCAACCTTTAGCTTTTCCATGGTTTTCCCTTTTTATTGTAAATATTTCCCTATTGCTAAACCACTGTCTGCAGTTTCTTTCCTGAATTGTCTCTGCTTTAACACAGGGATGAAATTCCAGTCAGAGACAGTCGCCTTCATTTCCAGAATGCATGGTCATATAATATGACTCCGTATGAAATAGTATCCTCAGATATAAATTTGATAATGACACATTAATTATTGTCCCACGGAAGTAAATGGGTAGTTGAGCCATTGGTATCACTGGAAGTGTAATTAAGGCAGAAGTGCAAGAAGCTTCTCAACGAAGGCAAAGCTTCAGTGATGAATGAAGAATCTTCGCTGTCAGAAGGCATTTGATATACAACTGAATGGTGAATTCAGAGCGGAGATTTGATCTCTGATTTGATTAAACTTCCTTTAAAAGAAAAGGCTTCTTTCTCTCTTTTTTTAAGTACAGGAAAATCTCATGAGAAATTGGTCATACTGAGACGGCAGAATGAGGTGTGTAGCCGCTGGTTTGCTGTATTTGCTGCTCTCTGGACATGTATTGCCTCAGGCTGTCCATTCTCAGCTCACCAAGCCATCGCAGCTCTCACAATTTCTCATGCTTCTTTTGAGGGCAAATGTGTTTGATCTCTATTTTGTGCAGTGTTCTGGCCCTGTTTCATCATCATGAGTTAAATCCTCTTCAGACTCCTTCAAAACCTCAAAGAGTCTTGACACAGCAGAACTTTTGCAGCTGACCTGTATTGTGCACCAGGAGTGCATCCCTCGCTCTCTACAGGAGCTTTCTGTTTTCTGGCATGGGGAGGTCTGGAGAAGTGGACAGGTCCTGAGCCATAGCTGAAGAGAGCTCAAGAGTAAGTGTAGGAGTTACTGGAACCAAGTGGCAGTGGTGGAATAAAATCACACAGTCGATAGACATAGAGAATAAAAGGATAGTCACCGAATCTGCGAACTCATTTAGGATTTAGCTCAACAATAGCAGTAAATGGAAGCAGATGATAATCAGCTCCTGCACTGTTGGTGCAGAGGGTAATGAATGAACATTTACTGCTTCTGTTCGGAGAAGCCATACTGAGTTAGCAGCAGCATTTGGGCAACTTGGCTTTGATTTTATTACAAGTGTCAGGCGCTTGTGTCTAGACTGGTGCTTTGGCAGCTAATTGATCTCCAGCATTTGATATGCTAATTATTTCTTTCATAATATGCTAATATGTGTACAGTGAAAAAACACCTTTTAAATGCTACGAGGATATCTCAGAGGCATATTTGGAAATTGGAAATAAGACCTGTGAATCAACTATGCATCAGAAGTATAGTTGAGTCACCTCCCAATTCTCCTCTAGGATAACGTGTATCTCTCTACACTAAGGCTACTTCTCCAGGTAACTGAATGTCTATGAATTCCTACCATTTGACCATTAGGAAGTTGATGTTACTTGACTGCTTTCTGAGATGTGCTTGTATGCTAGATAGTTCATTCCTTGGGTGTTTCAGTCATTAGCTTCCTGTAGTTCCATGTGGAATTATAATGGTACACGTTCTTCAGTCTTTGAAAGAAAGGCACCATCAAGGAGAGTGTTCATGCCATTTTCTTTTGTCTGTCTCCACTCAGATATTTTGAAAAAGACTTTTATTAAATACATAAAAATGTAAATATTTTTTAAAGGTCTCAAAGCAAGTCTGTGGAAGAATGACTATGGAGCAACCTTCCTAGGACCTAGGACAGAGCTGCAAGAACACATTATTCATGTAGTACAGAGCCAGAGGCAAAACCAGGATCCTTACTGACCTTTGGAGATCAGCCATGTTTGGCAATTGAACAATTTAGTTTCTTTAAATGTTTGTAAAGGAAAATTGCTAGATTTTCTCTTATACAAACACCTTTTCCATAGACTATTAGGCTGTCCCAGTGCCATTAAGTAGGTAGTAATTAGATTACTAGTATGTACTTAAAATTTTAAATAATAGGAAAATGTCTGATCTACATTTGGCTTCAGTCCCTGGCAGATCAGGCAAACACCTATCAAGTGTTATAAGTGCACGAGCAGATTCTACAACTGTTACTGGGAACAGATTCCATGTCTGCTGTAATAAGCTTATCTGTATGCTCAAAGCCTTAATCACCCTCTCATTGACTAGAGAGGACTTTGATTTTATCCACAAGGGTATAAGAAGCTGATTATTTAGCTCTGCAAACCAAACCAGCCCAAATAAAACTATCTGTTAATTTTACAGAGGAAAGTTAGTGAACTAATTGCTGCAAATGAAGTCAATGGAGCTATGCATACTGAAGACCAAAGCAGTAAGTCAAAATGCTTTCTTATGTTAAGAGTTATTATGTGCAGTTAAATTAATCCAACTACAAAATCCTGCAAATGATGTGGAATCACAATAGTTTTCTAAGGAAAGAGGGTTATATTTTTATACTGAAATTTAGTGTGTTATATTTAGTTTCACTTTGGGCTTCTTCAGAACTGATATAAAGCCGGTGACAAAGTCTCATCCTGACACAAGTGTAAATGATAAAAGGATCTGGTCTCCCATAAATGACATACATTCCTCCTTGTTATAGCTTACTTTAAAAACATTTAATTTTCTTCACTTGTAAAACTCATTTTTGGTAGCAACAAGTATCTGACATCCGGCATCTCCCTCTGAAGCTAGGGTTCTCAAGGGGATAATTTTAATTGAAATTGAAGGATAAAATGTATTTTTGCATCAAAACAAGGACTCTCTGATAGCTCTTATTCGTGACTCTTTACTTCTGGTTCAGGAAATTCTTTCCTGGATGCACGTGAACCCTACAGCAATAGGCTTGAGAAATAATACTTGGAATAGATTGTGGGTGTTTTTGTCTTTTAGCCCAAACAATTACATCTGGTTGAGACCATGTAGTTATACCATAACTGTGCCTTTGAGGCTTCATAGATGAGGCTAAAACCTTTGCCACTTTCATCTATGTGCATAATCTATTACAAATGCCACATAAAATAATGTCTTAATATGCTTACAGATTATTCAAACATAGCACACAGAGGTATTATTGATACAGCTTTAACCAGGGACATACTTGGACTGGTTAGATTATTGAAATGCAGCTTTAATAATGGAAATAATTAAAACTTGGAAGTGACTTAAACATTCAAGTGTAGTGGCTTCACTATAAAGAAATTTAACATGCTTCAGAAATCTCACATGCAGCTGAGTAGACTTTAAACAAATGTGTTTTGTGACTGTTTGGATGTTGAGTGCAATTTATTTGAGCCATGTTGCTGCCTCTTGCATTTACTTTCTATAAATATTCTAGACAACAGGATTTATGAGTGGGAATGTTCACCAAAGAAATCATAGCATAACCTTTGTAAGCAAAACAATAGTCTTCATAAGATACAGCATCCACACAGAAGATTTGATGTTATAAATTTCACCCTGTCAACATGAAAAAGAAAACATATTTTTGAATAATGAAGTCAGATTAATCAAATTTACAATGCTAAAAACTTGGAAGAAAATTCTAAAAATGACCCTCGAGTAAGTCAGTGGGGATGAGGAGAATTGACAGATAAATGATACTGCATGAGAGCAGTGAATGGTCAGGAACAAAGAAATCGCCTCTAGAGCATGAATTACAGATAGGACTTGTGTATAGAAGAGTTAACAAATTAACAGAAGTATAGAGGGGTTTCAATTAAAGTGGAAAATTGTTCTCCAGACAGCTAATGTGCAAATATATGCCCCCTTAATATGATATATATTGGCTTTCAAGTGTAAACATGCCCTATGAAAATTATACCAGGTATCTCATGCAGTCACATCTTTATGCTCAAATGCAAGGTGCTGTTTCCAAAGTATTTGTTATGCAAGCAATACACACACATCAGCGGTTGGATTAATGGTACTCAATGGATTAATTAGAGGCTTCTACTGTGGTACGTTCAGTACTTTCTGACAGTTCAGTAATGAGCCTGGGATACATCAGCTTGTATCCTATGAAACAGATTATACCAAAATAATTTTCTCACATGTGATTTTTAAATAGTACTACAATTTTTAAAGGGCTTTCAACAAATGCTTGCAGATACTCCAGGCCAGCTTCAGACAAATTAGGGCCTCTTTCTTTTGCCCAATTGAGCTTGGAGCTACCCTGCTTTTCTTATGATGTGTGTTTAAGTTCATTCAATATCTGTTAAGAAATGTATAAAATATACGGAGTTACTTTTAGAAGATTGGTGAATGAATAGCACTGGGTAAATAAACCATATTACAAAACAGTGTGTCTTACTAAAAGCTCTAAACTATGATTTCAGCTTAGGTGCAAGGATTACTGAGTTGGCCTTAGACCAGGCAGCTCTATCCCGCGGGGTGGTGACTTATGGCATGCTAACTAAAGGACTCGTGAGTACTCCCTGATTTTGAATAAATACAGTTCAGAGAAAAATACACCTCCCATTTCTACCTAGTTCCTCTGGCCATTAGTATCCAATTTGGCAGTACTCCTGATTTTCAATCAAATTGAAAATAAACATCTGCAATAATGAAAACTATGGCTCAGGAGAGTAATGCTGAAGTGAGAGTGTACACCTGTTGAGACTCTCAATTTTGAGCCGTGATATTTCCTCTATCTTACTATCTCATAAATTTTGTCCCATCTTCTTAGCAGCCACAAAGAACTGTGCTGTAGATAAAAAGCCTTGATGGCAGTTGCTTTTTAAGTAGTTCTTACTGGAATCATCTACTTGTCACAATCTTGGTTGCTGTTCAGCAATCCTTTTTGTTTCAAAGTTACACTTACTAGAAAGATCAAGCCATTTATTCAAGCGTCCCAGTGCTGCAGTCAGCAATGATATACTCATAGATATCTTGCCTTTACTGCAATTGGAGGGAAACTGTGGAGCAAATCTGATTTTTTAATGAACCTCGTTCACAAGAGCTCCCTTGCTCTGCCTTGCTCTGAATCAGTGCTTACGCTTGTTCTCACTGTTTTACTTTATCTTTGTAGATCCTATTAGGCACCAAGAGCTTGTATCAAATCTATCTAGGAGAAGAAGAAAAAAGAAGTTACCAGTAACTAATTCCACACATGAACTATCTTTCCGACTAAGCAGAAAGATTGCCACTGTAGCACAGTGGCAATTAAGTCAGACAGGATTTTAAGAACATTCCTTTTTCCTTTATTTTTAGAATATTACATTTAGGGGCTTTCATTCATAAGCAATATTTTATATAAACATAACAAGACCACACTAAAAATTAAATGTGTATGCAAATAAGTAAATGTTATTGCAGCCTAATGTTTGTGGCACGAAAAGGTTAAAAATACTCTTGCAGAAAAATAAATATTTACAATTTCTTCATATATTAGAGAAGATATTCCAAAATCTCCTCCTAGTTTTAAGAATTTCACTCATCTCTTCACAGCATGGTGCTGGCACATCAAGCTAGGCACACCTGTAACTTGTAGCACACTATTGTGCCTGGTGCCTTTGACTTCCCAGCTCAAACAGCGAAGTTCTCTTTTACCACTGCTCTGACCGAGCGTGGTCTTTAGCACACAACCCAAGATCAGGATTTGAACTTACACTTTTGGATTTGTAGCATATCCTCGAACAGCTCTGACACTAAGCCCTTTATCAGATCAAACAACAGAAATGAAATTCCTTGACTTATTTGACTGTGGTAGCTCAATGACTTCGTATTGGATTATTTACCATTGATCCAGACTTCAAACAGCATCATACATAAGCTCGCATGTGCTGGATAACTTCGAGTCGTAACTTTTGGAAGGTGTCTGGTTGCAGTCATTTTACAAGCAGAGGGAAGCTAAGGTGATTCTCTTGGTCTCATCCCTGCAATTTTAACAGCCTATAAAATCGTATCGTACTTCCATAATCAGAGATTAAAATTAGTTTGGTGTATGCTTAATGATTCACAGAGTTAGTGAAATAAATAGATAACTCAGGCTCTTAGCATTGTACAGACTGATTGGATTTTGATGTATAGACATCTAATTATTTTGAAAATTT
This sequence comes from Antrostomus carolinensis, assembly GCF_000700745.2. Lineage (NCBI taxonomy): Eukaryota > Metazoa > Chordata > Aves > Caprimulgiformes > Caprimulgidae > Antrostomus > Antrostomus carolinensis. Next base: position 41,011 of record NW_010295484.1, read on the forward strand.
GAATATAAGCTATACTTTATCTTTGTTTATATTTACTGTTAACATTTTGGATAGTCTTAGGAGAGCTTTTTGATGCTTTAATCCTCAGTTGTTTTTTAATAACTTCATTTAGAAGGGGTTTAGCTTCGTAAGAACTACTGCGAAAGTGATCTTTAGTTAAACCTGTGAAGTGAGAAAATCATCTGTCAAAGCAGATGTACAACATGTCTACTGTTAATATCTCTTTGGCCTTTAATCCTATTTTTCCTGTTTGTGTGGGCACTGACAGTTAACTCAAGTTTCAATCAAACCTAGACGAATAGGATTTTTTCCTGCCCTACAGTCAGCTACTCAGACAGTGATTTTTTTCACACTATTCACAAACTCGTAAAACCTTTTCTCAGACTGGCTGAGGCACAGCAAGGATGTAGGACATGCTCTTTCATAGTCCAGGATATTTTTCACAGGCTGAAGATTAAGGATTTATGGGCAAAATATTTTCCATTTTGTTTGATAATTAAATCTAATTTGCAACTGCAAATTTTTGTCATGTGTATAGACTGAAAACACTGAAGTAGGATCTGCTTCACAGATGAATTACCTTAATGCCATTCATTTCATAATACTTAAAATATTGCTAAACTTAAATGCAAAGCATTGAAAATTTCTACATTGCATTACTGCTATTTTGGTACATGTTTTCTAATGAACATTTATTGGTCTGCAAAGAAAGAAATTTAGTTTGTGACATCATTTAATGATGGCATACCATCTGAAAGATACTGAACAAAGCAATTAAATATAAAATTACCAGTGAATTCAGATCTTAGATAATAAAAATATAGATGAGGGTAATACCATTACAATACAATGGGTATTTGTATTTGATGTTAGTGGGGAGTTAGCTGGGCGCTATAAAACACAGGAAATGGACAGTCACTTCCCCAAAGGTCTTGTGGTCTTAAATGATGAAAAGATAACAGGTCAAATCAAAATGGAACTGAATAAGTGGCAGGAAGGGTAAGGTAAATCTGTTATATGTTTATCTGTTATAAATCTGTTATAATAAACCAAATAAGTTTATTTAGATCTATCCCTCTGAAAATATGATTGCAGCCTGGCCAAATAGAGTTAGTACAATGACAAGTGAATGCATTTTTGACAATTATAATCTGAAATACTTCACAATCTAACTGCTGGTGTAAATAAACGAATCTCCAGATTCACTATCGGATATACAGCCTGGCCCCAGGTGATTTTTCTAAAGCACACTTGGTGCAGAATCCTTAGCTAAAATTTTATAACTCTTTATTTTGTAGTTTTCTGGTGTCAATCTTCTTCCATCTCTGCGCATTCTAGTTTCTTGCAAAAACTATCTCCACAGACAAAGACTTTTTTTTTCGTGGCCTACCAGAACTCTGCGGAGCCTCTCCATGGATCATTACTTTGTCACACTCATTAGAACTTGAGATGAAACCTATTGAGGTGACTTAACATCATCTCAGAACACCAGGTGCTTTGGCATTTCACATGTCGTATGGGTCAAGACATAATAGCATTTCTAATTGTCAGCCACAGAATGAGACACAAAAATAGTGAAAGGAGGAGGGAAATCCCTGTAGGGAGAGCTCAAGGTTATCATTCCACTTCTGACAGAATCGAAAAACTAACTCACTGACATGAAAGACTGAGCTTCTTCTATAGTAATGTTCTCTAATGGAAAGGCACTGAAAGTTGTTCTACCTTTTGTCCTGGATTTCTAATCTCTCACGTATTCTTTTCTTTCTTTCTTTGTCACAAGGCGAGTACATTACATTCTATTCTGTGTATTCTAGCTCTAAATCCAAGTGTGTATTTCTGGTGTAATGACTTCAAAAATACACTTGATTTAACATATATACATGAATGTGTGCGTGCATCTAGTAGGCACATGCAGTAATATAAATGACTGATACAAACATGTATTTGTGGTTTATGTAACTCTATCACAGAAAGAAAACAGAACTTTCCAATGCTATAATGACAGTGAACCAGCTGGTCAAAAGACACAATTTCCCAGGCAGCAACAGGGAAACTATTCACCTGCTGCTGGACTTTAAAGTTTGTAGGATTAAAAGGATTTCAAGGGGCTCCCATAAACTTATTGACTCTATAAACTCACCAAAGAGGGCCCAAAAGTGTGGACTGTAATAATTATCCGTACTGCAGTATTTGGAGATGTAACAGGAGGTAATTTATCCTGCTCCTGTGCAAAGCACTGAGGCACCTGCAATGGAGCTGTGAATAGCTGTGTATCATAGCTACTGCGCTGAAAGCCATTGCCCGTGCGGGAACGGGTGCTAATGGAGTAGCAGAGAGGAAATGCATCTCACTTGCTACAGAGAGAAGTGCAGTATTAGGTCTTTTCACAGTAGCATCTTATTTTGCAAAAACACCAAATTTAAGTGGACTAAGAATTTTGAAAAGAAACTTGAGCAATAAATACCCAGTTCTGAACATGTAAAAGCATTTGATGCATTGCAATGTACTTTGTATATATGCAGTCTTTAAAATATATTGATGTGTATTTTGCATATCTCTAGCCAAATTCTGTGGTTTGTATTGCACTTGGAATTGGGCAAAATTCTTTCAACTTCAGGGAGATATGTATTAGTAAGAACTGAGTAATAAAGGTGAAGGTCTCAGGGTTTGCTGTCCGTGCAGCTAACCTATTTCACTTCTCAAATGTATTTCAAAGCTTGCCATTTTGGGCTAAATGCCTGTAGAGTACCAGGAAGATAATAGGTCCTGCAGTGGCTGACCTGCTGTTTCTGTGGTTGGTGATTAGTCTCCAGGTGACAGGCAGCTTGTGTGTATTCCTGGAAAAATCTCCTATGCCTGTCCTTTAGTCACCAGCAGCATATGGGAACGCTGGAGGCAGTAAGTTCTCTTTTAAGTATCTTATGTTCTTTGAAAGTTTCTGCAATAAAGTTCTTTGACAAGGTTGGTTTTTACAGTGAGTATCTCTGCAGTAAGTTCTGTTTTCCTTCTGCTAGAAGTAAGATCATCCTAATTAACTATTCTCAGAAAAGTAATATATCATTTAGATGATCTAGAGAAATCTTGAATTTATTCAGATCAATGGCAAAAATCCTGTTGACTTAAAAGAGAATACATTTTTCATTTATGATTTTCATAGAACAGCCTAGGATATGGAAAGAAAAAGAGAGTATGTCTCTTAACGATTGGCTTCTTCTAATGTTCTATCTGTATTTTATTCATAAAAGCTACATAAGATGGGAATATTAAGAACATCTAAAGTATGTTGAACAAAATCCTCATGCTGCAATATCTCTGGATGCTGTGACTTTTAACTTCTGTGGGCAAACCTGAGTTTTCTATATTTTTTTCCTGTAACTGGTTAATTGCCTCTGTTCCCCCCTGTATTTCCTGATACGAACACTTGCCAGATACCAAGTTTCTTGAAGCATGCTTCAAAATTTTGGAGTTCAGTTTTGTGGCACATCTCTAATCAGTAGCCAGAAGACTTCTGCGCAGTCAGAAGTAGATATTAAAGGTTAAGTAAAGAGCCTGTTCATTTCTCATTACTTCACCAAACATGTTAAGAAGGACACTGAACAAAGTTAATTATTTCAGGCTTCGTTGCTGGTGAATAGTTCTATAGTTTTGCTAGACTTGTTATGATAAAGTGAAATTGATATTTTTTGACAAAAATGCTTAAGAAATTACTCAAATGAATATACTTTTAAACTTCTGTCAGTTGTAAATGGCAGCCCAAGTAGCATTTTCGTAGGAGCAAATGGATTAAGTAACCTAGGTAGTATAAACACTCTGATACAAATAATAAGCATCAGGTGAGCCTGTGCCCTGTTGTGATGCACAGACATACAGGAATAGGCATTTTCTGCCTGGTGAGAGTTTATAATGTGAGAAAGGCTAGAGAGAAGCAGGAATAATATGTTCATTTTTTAAACAGAGAAATTAAAGATAATTTCTTCCAATGTTCCCAGGGCCAGGCTGTAGAAGGTAGGTACTCACTGACAAAGCGGGTCAGTTAGCACTTCTGAAAATGTCACTAGGCACTTAGATGCTGAACTTCCATTATAATAAGACCTGAATTTTTAAGTCACTTATGAAAGGATCTGAACCTGGATTTGTAGGTCTAGGCTAAGTTGAGCCTTTCAGATAATCAGGCCACTATTTCACTGAACATCTGGACAATACTGAGTGGAACAAAACCAAACTGTCAAAAAATAAGAAGCCTATCGTTCATCTAAAGTCACTTGTAACTGCCTTTCATGTGCTTAAGGTACACTTTAAAAATGGGGCACAGATTCCTAATTTATTTAAAAGTTTTTGCAAGTTTGTGTTAGTGATGGTGGCCAAACAGAAGTGTGTTAGACAAGTTTTGTGTCAGATCTCCTGCATTCCAGACCTTCATCCTAAACACAAAAACTTTATATTATTGAGAATCCAACTGCATTTTACATACATATTGAAGTTCCAGGATTAGATATTACAGTTGTGCATCAAAGATAAAGACAGATAGCAGCTAGCATGCAAATGCAGTTTCCAAAGAGAATAAAGCCCTTTTGAAGGCAGTAGAAACTGTCAAAGTTAAATTAAAAATTAAAAATCCATTCTGTGGGCTGCAGAGATGCTAGGCTGCCTGACAGCCACAGAGCCAGGAAGTTTTAAAAACCTCTCAAATGCAATAGTGAGTTATCTGTACTCGCTGTGCTTCCCCCTCTACCCCAATTAACTTTGATGCTACAGTGAAATATAATCACTGAGCCTATAAACTGTTCATCTTGGTCATAAGGAAAAAAAACCTGCCTTGGAACTGTTTTTTTAAACATCTCAAATTGTCAAGTATTAAGCTTGCTTATGCCTTAACATGAAATATATTGATGTAAAAATGATAGACTTTCTCAGTTTTTAAACTATTTATGATTGACTATTTATGATAATGTACTGCTGCATATTAGTCACTCAAAATGAAGATTGATATGGCCTTCAATATGAAAAAACACAGGCTACAGTCACAAGCAGTGTTTCAATAAATTATTACATGCATTAACTTTATGTCTTAGAATCCGAAAGTGGGGTGAAGTGGGGTAATTTGTGGGTTGGTTTTTTTTTTTTTTGAAAGCACTGAAGTACTATAGAAAAATACTGAGGATGTTAAGGACGATGGATAATACCTTCCTTTCTCCATGTCTGTCCACCCTTCCTCCACATTTATGCCCCCGTTGTGCAGTAACTGACATTTCGGAGTGTCTCTGTTGGGATTCTTTCCTGTTTTACTGACCTCCGCTGTCAAAAAAGAAACAGTATAGTAATAAAGGAGAATACTTCTGTTGTCATGAACAATTTACCACCCTATACACCTTGCAGAACTTTGAAAGTCAGATGTTTATTGCTTGCTGCTGCTTGTATTACTTCTCAGCTTGCCTGAGTAAAAGATTATGACAAAAATCTATCTATAATTAAGCAAAACCTTCAAGCTATACATTGCTGGAATTTAAAAAGGAGCAATGCCTTTATCACTGTCATGCATTGAGTCAAAATCTGTTTGGGAACAGCTGTGAATTGCAAAGTGGGATTTAAAATCGGGATCAGAATTTTGAAGTTTATTTTTAAGTAATGTGAGTTTATTTTCATAGGGTACCATCACAATTCATATTACAGAGGATGGACTCAAGCTGTATAAAAGCAACAGGCTACTGTTGTCCTACAGGAGGGTGACAGGCCTTAAGGACAGGCAAAACCAGCATTTTACAATTAATTTATTAAGTTTTTTCATTCTGCTTCACATGACATTCAGGAGAAATTTTGATAAATTATTGCATATAGGCTTTAGTATTTCTTGGACTTATGTGGACTAGAAAGACTCTGTTGACAGAGGAGATGTTCCCAGTGTACTTGCATGGTCCTCCTCATTGCAGCATCCACAATTTTAATCAGCAGAACGATTAAGCAATGATATCCTGTTGATTTCAATGGGAGTTATATGTTTAACCAGGAATTAATCAGAGCCTCTGTACTTGAACAGGTCCTTCTTTTCTGTTCAACCAGGAAGTAGTACAGTCTCTTGAGACCTGATTTCCAGACAAAAGGAGTTCAGACAGAAATTGGAGCTTCTGGTTGCTTATTGAACTCTGTCTGTCCTCTGTGTTCTTTCCCATTGAATAAGCAATATGAGCTGCATATCTCACTTGTGTCACTTAACAGCGTCTGCAGTCGGCTTCGACCAACATAACTTTCAAACAGGACATTGCTGGAGGAGTTGAACAAATAAACTGGACTGAAACAGTCAGATTTAACTGTCACTGTGATACAAACTCCTTGAAACTTGCTAACTCATTCTGTAACGTAAAGCAGTTCACGTGTTGACTGAAAAAAAGCTAAAAATCTTTTCAATGGCATATTCTTTATTCCATAGTTTTCTTCATTATTATTTAAAAAGTTTTGTATTTCATAGTAAATACATTTCATTGTATTTCACCCTATGGTAAAATGTCCTTAATTTCAATATATGAACTTTCTAAAAATCTGAAATTCTACTCAAAAGTTTTAGAGTCTCAAGAGCAGCCTCTGCTGATGCCTGAGGAAATTGTTTCTCTATTTTTCCAGAAGAGGTAATGGTTTTTATTGCATATCCATAGGAAGTTTGTAAGAACTGTTCCATTTATGTTTGCATGACACTTGGAAAAATATACAAGTTTCATGGATTATAAATTTAAAGTAATTGTGATCAGCATTAAAAATACTGGCTACCATGAACAATATAGCTAAACCCACAATGGTCTTATGGTCCAACAACAGCCTTACGGTGCTCTACAGAAATCTCTGAAGCTCCTTCTTAAAATGTCCCTGTCCCTTTCCCCTCCGTTGTACATTTGAATACTGATCTATGACTTGAACCGTATCTTGGTTTTGTGACCGCATCATCTTTGAGCTCCGATCACGACTTGGTCCAGGCCAACGGTATCCCAGGCTGTGTTAGCAGGAGTGGAACCAGTTGGTCAAGAGCCAGAGCCCTTTGCTGGGTGGTGGTTGGATCATACCAAGATCCTGTGTCCAGTTTTGACCCCTCAATACAAGAAAGTCATTGTCGAGCTGGAGCGATTTCCGCAGAGGAGATCATGGAGATGGCGCCAGGCTCTTCACCCTGCACCAGGGACATGGGATGGAAGTTGGCCCCGGACATACGGAGAAGCTTTTTCCCTGTGGGGACGCTGGACCCGAGGCACGAGCTGCCCGGGAGGCTGTGCAGCTTCCTTCCTCCGGGAGGTTTCCAGCACCCGACTGAACAAAGCCCGGAGCCACC
>NW_010295485.1:0-864 GCF_000700745.2 Antrostomus carolinensis
CTATTTAGATAATTATCTATATTTTAATCTACATTTTTCAGCTCAGAAGCTGCAAAGAAGGAAGCCAAGCCCAAAGTCTGTCCCTGCTGCCCATCAGAGCTTCTCCTGCTCTGCAGAACTGAATCCACAGCAGCGGTGACATCCCACCCCTCTGCTGGCAATGGCACCACTGAAAATTGTTTTATTTAAATTTAATACCTGCAGCTCTGCTTAATAAGGCACTTTGTCTCGGGTATAGGAAATAATTTCTATATGGGGGAAAAAAAAAAAATAACTGGAGAAAATTAATTTCCTTCAGTCGCTCGAGTTTCAGAGGAAATTCCACGTTATCACTCTGGAGAGCCCCCGCTAAAGAAAACAGGGAGAGAGAAACCTTTTTCCTTCCTGATTATTAAAAATAACTCGACTGCGACGCTGCTTCCTCCCAGCTGAGCAGGACGGGCTGCAAACAATGTCTTTGGGATTCACTAGAAAATAATATTCATGAGAAACCAGTAAATCAGAGTATTTTATATTTATATCCACTGTGGTGTCTGTGGGATCTCTGGTCTGAGGGACTGGGCTGGGCTGTGCTCATGTCACCTTCACAAGGAATGAGTGTCACAAAAGTGTCACGAGGAAATTTGGTTTTGGATCCAGCAAAGAGATGATGTTGTGGGGAAATTGTCTTCTTCAAGGTCTGGACCCTGAGGAGAAGCATGGCCTTGCCTCAAGATGGCAGGCAGGAGACTCAGGTCTCAGCTGTGGTGTTTTGTGTGTTTTGTGATGAAACCTCCATTGTCCCAAAATGTATGTGGTGCTGGGACCACCCAACAGCCTTAGGTCAGCACCCCCCAAACCCCAGGATCAGCATCTTCAGACCCT
>NW_010295486.1:0-254 GCF_000700745.2 Antrostomus carolinensis
TTGGGGGAGGGGCATCAAAACATTAAATTTTCATTTTTTTGGCCATAATTTGTATTTTTTTCTCGTTTTTTAGCCCCCCCAAAAACACCCCCCAGATTAAAACCAACTGGTCCTAAAAGTGCTTTGGGATTATGAGAGCCCAAAAATGCTGCTTAATCCCACTCACAATGGGGTTAATCCCCCCTCAAAGGTGCTAATCCCGTCACCAGGGGGGGTAATTCTGCCCTCAAGGGGTTTAATCCCTGGTTAAAGGG
>NW_010295487.1:0-7364 GCF_000700745.2 Antrostomus carolinensis
TGGCTTCGCAAGGTTTGCAGAGGTGAGAAGTCTCCCTGGAGAGGAGGTGGAGGTGGCCGGGCAGAAACTCACAGTTCCCGCTGCTTGTGCAAGGGACTTCTCACCTTGTGCTTCCTGTTCAGCCTTAACAAGAACTGTCTGTGTAGTAATCCCCTCTTCTAGCTTCTGTGATTCCACTCTTGGGAGGGTTTGGTGTTTTTTTTCAGTAAGGGTTTCATATTTACTTCAAAGATCTGTAATTTGAGGTGAGAGTTACCTGGAAGGGCTCCCCATGCCAGTGCTGTGCAAGTCCATGACAGGATTAGAGTTTATATTGACAGTAACATCATGGGGAGCCAGTTCTTTAGTACATTTTGCTATCAAACAATGCATTGTTTAGAAAAGGGATGCGCAGTGCTGTTAAGCTAAATGCCTCACCAGATTCCAAGACGATGAGATCTACCCAGTTACATCCATTAACAAACCTTGTAATCTCATTAGGGAATGAGATCTGATTTAATGAGATTGCTCTGCTGGAACACAGCTCCACAGAAACTACCAGCTGGTTCGAGATGTTAATTGTCCCTGCGTGGCAGTTGTGTTTACATGTATGAATTCTGCAGGAGTGACGGCAGCACCTGATGGAAGCACGTGATTGCCTGCAATAAGGGTGTTACCAAACCTCTCATGATACCAAGGCATCTTTGATTGTTGAATTGGTAAACAGTACTGGGAAACGCCCTCATAGCCTCTTGGTGGCACATTTCCTTGTCTGGCCCAGGTGGTATCAGGTTTTCAAAGGCTCAATTGCTTTACTGTTCCAACACCAGGCTGCAGGGAGGCTGCTGTTGGGGATTTCGTTCGTGTTTTCACATAGGATTGCGCTTGGCATGCCCTCAAGACTGACTGTTAGCAAGTGGATTATCTGAGGAAACGTGGTGTTAGGATTTTAGAAGTAGTACAGTGGAGAAATTGAGAGGCTTGGAGATATCTCTGCCTCTAAGAAGGTGCATGGGGTCAAAGGTTGGTCAGAGGAGCCTAAATTTTGTGGAGTGTGTGTCTAGATAGGAGCTTTCCTGGGATAGGAATAAAATTTTAAGGCTTTTTTTGTTTTAAGTGAAGGCTCTTTCAGTTTCATTAAGTGAAGTAGCTCTGTGGAGGGATTTCCCTTTTACTGAACAGAGTCCTGCCAGAATCTAAGTAGCTCCATGGGGTGAGGACCTCTGGGGGTGTCTGTGCTCTGGAGGCCTCCTGGGGTGCCATGCACGGGGTGGGGAGCAGCGTGCAGAACCTGCTCTGGGCTGGACTTGTCACTGATGGCTAAGCCTGAACAGATGAAGACATCCCCGACTGTTTCCTCTGGCTGAAAATGTCACTTACAGGATCTGGGAAGGATTGTCACGCCCAGCACCAGGCAGCTTTGGCTACAGGAATCGTCTGGCCCTGCTTAAGCCTGGCTTGGGCCAAGATTCACGTATATGGCTCTGCTGCCAGCTCGGTGCAGCTGGCTTCAGCTGTGGAAGGCTGGAGCTCAGCCTTGTTGTAAGGCCAAAGAGTTGCCGAATCACCATGGGACACACTGACTCGTGAATCCAGCTGTGAGCTGGCTGGGACGTGAGAGCAGATGTGCGAGCCCCAAGCTGTGGTGTGTTTCCCACCGCCATACACCAGCCAGCACTCTCAGGCAAAAGCAATGCTTTCCTCATAGCCAGTACTCACACATCCTTCTCAAAAAGATAAGATCTGCAAACATCACTGCCAGGAGCGACGCCAGATGTCAGATGCAGAGGTGGAAGTTTCTGAAATAAAGGCTAGTTGCTTTCTAATTTATGAGCTTGTTGCTTTATGATTGTACGTTAGAGGTGCGGCGTGAATGAATGATAGCTATTCCCTCCTGCAGCTCCTTTCCCCACTGCTTCTTAAAGCCTAATGTTGAAAAGTTCTGACAAATTCCATGAGTAATTCTCCATCCCAAGGAAAAGGTTATGAAAATACCAGTGTGGCAAACTTAAATAACACAGTGCTCTTGATGTAGAAGCAAAATCTACTTTTGACAGACAACTATGATTTGTTTCTTTTCATCTGCACATTTGCAGCTGAGGAGGGAAAAAATATGTATGAGATGACCTAACAACTATCCCAGCAGAGTGAAATCACTTAGAAATGTCAGCTGGCTGGAGGGGTTGCACATCTGTGAGGGAGTGACGAGGGAGAAGGAGGAGAGGAAGTGGAACTTTGCCTTTAAACAACGCCGTGGCATGGAAATGACAAAATTAGGTGTCTCTGGAAACTTCAGCAGCTGTGGTTTATGCAACATGTGCTTAAGTGAAGCATCATGTGGGTGGGTACGTGTATAAAGTGCAGTGCTAAGGACCGAGCCTAGAGGGGCTTTGCTCTCAGACAGGCTTTGGGTAGCAGCCTCAAGTCCAGGTGAAGAATGACCCAGTGGGTCAGACTGCTGGTCTGTCTCACCCCATATTGTGCCCCACAGCAGCAGCAGGAGATGCTGTTTGGTGGGAGAGCGCATGAGCCTGGCCCCTCTCGATGGCCTTTCCACTCATCCACCCCCCGTATGTAAAGCCCTCGTGTTAGGGGTGCTCGAGGGGATCTCCCTGCCTGTTCCCTGTGGTTGCTCTTTGTGTACAGCTCTTTCCCATGAGTTTGTCTAATCCTTTGAACCTGCTGCCCAGCTCTGCAGCCTCCTTTGGCAGTAAACGTCAGATGTTTGCTACCTGACAGGTAAAGAAGTATTTTCATGTGCTTTAAACTGATTTCCTGCTACTTACAGTGAGTGCTCCCAGTTCTTGTGTCCTGGCATGCAATGGTTCCTTATCCGCTGCACATGGGACTGTCAGCCTTGAGCCTGTCCCCCTCCAGCCTTTCCTCTCTGCCTGAGGAGTCCCAGCTGCTAAGTCTTTCCTCAGCAGGCAGCTGCCTCAGAACCTTGATGGCTTTAGGTGCCCTTCTTTGATTTCCCTCATCTCTCTGTCTCAGGTTTGTAGTGAGGTTAGAGGTGTGTGCAGTGGTCAAGGTCTGGATACACTCGGGTTTCATACAAAGTGGTGCTGTCCACTCGTTCTCCATGAGGGTGGAGAGGGTGCCCACTGCTGTGGTGGCTTCATCTGCCTTTGAGCAAGTCCTTTGCAGAAGGCTCTTGGTGAGAGACAGAGGACTCATAGGTGGGTCAGTTGGCTTAGTTCTCCCTTCTTCTTAACCTTTATCTTTACACATCACAAATTCTCGATTCCTTTTCAATTCCTGACCATACCAAATGCAATTTCCCCTTGAGTCTTGTCTGTCTTTAATTCCACCTATAAAAGCTCATTGTCTGGCTGAATTCCCCTCCAAGCAGTGTCTTGCTTTCATCTGGCCATGGGTTTGGCATGGTGGGATTGCAGAATGGTGGCTCAGCTCCAGGAGGGCTCTGCAGTTGGATCCAGTTGAGGTCTAGCGCTTTGGCTGGGAGTGGAGCCGCTTCACAGTTTCAATCTAGTGATGTAATTAATTGGAGCAAATGCTGTTCCTGCTACTTCTGAACTAGTTATGAGGAATTCCTTGGGCTAGGCAGAGCTGATGGTTATTTTTGCTTTTCTAATCTTGCCTAGAAGTGGTCAGACTCATGGCTTCTGAGAAATGCTGAATGGGAATGGAGTTTCATCAGGTTTCATACCCAGCCGTTTATTCTTCCCCTTGATCTTGTGTTTGGACTTGCAGCAGCTGATGTTGCAAGCCCCAGAAGGCTGGCCTGGTGCGTAGTTTCCCGTTTCTGATGTGCTCGTTCTTATCCTGCGTTGTCAAGTTGTCCTTGTGACCCTGGAGGACGGAAACAGGAGTGACTTCCAGCCCTTTATCTTGCTTGTGATTAAGACAGTGACCCTGTTGTCACTCATCATGTGTGCTATGAACAGGGCTTCTTAGGATGGCGTGGGCTGGAGAAGCTGACTTAGTGATTTAAGAACATCTTAACAGATACACGAGTGCCTCTGAAGAGGTGCCTTGTGTTTTGCCTTTGTTCTGTAGCAACGTGAGTGTGAGAGGGGGCTCAGTCTGAAAAACATGAGGGTGCATTGCAGGAGGACGATGGTCCCACCTCTCATCTGTGCTGGTGTGAGGAGTCCTCCCCTCACACCACAGCCCCTTATGAACATGCAGCGACTTGTTCTGGTGTAAGGCTGCTGTTTCCACTTGTCTTGTTTCTTTATATATTGCTCTCCAGACAAAGCATCTTTCAGACACCAATCCTAAAATTCAGACCACCCCAAGACGGGCTGGACAGCTGCGGAGTGACTCCTGGCTGTCTTTATGGCGTGATGGCAGCGTGTCTGCTGCATGCTGTCATGTTCTGACTGTGTCTCATGCCACAAAGCAGCAACGCTGCTCGCTATAAATAACTCCTGTCTGAGCCAGCCCAGGTGCAGTCGGCTGTGGCTGCCTGGGGAAAGCAGCGTGCACGTGTGAGGTTACATCACAGCTGCTGTCGTTTTTATTTGGCTAAAAATTTACACCGTACCTAAAAATGTCGGTGACTAGGTGTGTTTTCTGCAGGCTGCTTTGTTGTTTGCAGCTGTCCAGCTTGATTCCCTCTCTGACCTCGCCTTTAAAGAGCTGGAAAGAGCTAGTCGGCTGCTTGCTGGATAACAAAGAACATTACAGGGTAAAGGTTGGGGCAGCCTGCTCAGGAGGAGACAGTTGTAATCCCAGGAGCCTGCAGCCTGGCCTCAGCTTAATGAAGCAGCTTTAGTGCAGCAGACAGCTTTTAGTCTCTTAAATACCCTCCAATCCACTTTTGAACAATTCCTCAAAGCAATATGAATCCTGATCTCTGCTGCCAAAGATTTACCAATTAATTTGATTCAACTTTTAGTTCATTTAAGAAATTGAATCTGTTTTTATTTTGCTTTACTATTTTTTTTTTTTTTCTCTCCTGCAGGAGCAACAAAGGATTGGTCCCAACAAAGATGCAGCAGATGTTGGGAGAAGACATCCCATCTGAAATGGAGGTGATCGAGGGAGCTGCACGCTGACTGCACCAACATGGGGATGCGGCTGTTGGCTTGTCTTTTTCATTTGCCCACTGCAGTGATCTACGGGTCCCTGTCGCTGTTTGTTTCCATTTTGCACAACGTATTCCTCCTGTACTACGTGGACACCTTTGTCTCTGTTTACAAGATTGATAAACTGTCCTTTTGGATAGGAGAGGTTAGTCTTTTCCACAGGCTTCTGCCCTCTTCAGCGGGAAATTCTGAAACCAAGACTCCTAGCTCCTTGCTAGAAGTGTAAAGAGTGTTGGTTAGAACCATAGCTGTGTTCCCCTTTGGAGAGGCAGCAGGGGAGCCTTCTGTGTGCTAACTTGGGCTTTTCAGTTTTCCCCACTGACATAAACAGAGAACAAGCTGGAATAGAAAACCCAGAGACTGTTCTTAAGGCTGCCTTTCCTCTGGGGATGTCAGAGTGTTTCATAAGCAGTGAAAACCACTGTCCTGGCTCTGTTAATCTGGCATTTGCCCCGGACAGGGGAATTGTACAGCGGTGATGGGGCAGGGAAGGTGTGCTGGCACAGTTCCTGCTGGTTGTTCACCCACTGTGCCAGCTCAGCTCTGCTTGCTTCAGTAACAGAACTGAGTCTGTGCGGGAGCTGTCCCGTGGTTTGTTTCACTGTCCTGTTTTCTTTCCTAGACGGTGTTTCTGATCTGGAACAGCCTCAATGACCCTCTGTTTGGCTGGCTGAGTGACCGGGTGTTCCTTAGCACACAGCAGTAAGTGAAGTTCCATTTCCAGCAGAGGCTGGGAAGTTGTTTAGTCTCTGGGGAAGATGATGTGAAATTGGCAGCTTTAAAATGATGATGTGGGTGGGAATGGTTTCTGTGGCATGGAACTCTTAAATTAAATATCTCCTTTTCCTGGCATCTTTGAAGTCTGATGCTCTTTGCATGTTATTTCAGTACCTGATTGTATAGAGGAAGTCACACACCTATTGGATAGATGCAACCCTAACCCTTAACAGTCACATGAGTGGTACAGAATTTAAAATGTGGGCATCTAAAATCTCAAGCCCCTGCTACATGAGCAAGCCTCTTAGTGGGGTGTTGCAGAGTGTCTGTACATGGTTTGGGAGACACAAGGCATGAAAGGATAATTATTTCCACCTGGAATACCTCAGACCAGTTGTTCCCAGACTCCCTGGATCATGGATCACTGTTGGCCATTAGCATTTCTCATGTATTTATGTAAAGCTTTTAATGAAAATCATAGTGTGGCTTTCTGCAACTAGTAAAAAACTTTAAGTGCTCATTTAAATAATTTACATTGTGTAAAGCGCAGACAGTGCAGCACTATCATGGAGAGACTTGCTCTGGAGAAAAGAAGTCTGTTTTCTTCATGCTTTTTGGCCTTCTTAAAACCCACATTTTCAGTGCATTCACATTATTAGCTGAGAAGGTATCTAATGCAGGCGCTTGTTCCATGAGCAAAAGCTGTATTTGTGTCTAGGCCGCTTGCATGACTTCCTTGGAGAGAGACAATACATGGTCATGCAGGGTTCTTTCCAGGTGCCTAAAGTTTTTTGTCTTCTCTTGCAGGCCAGGAGCAGAGATTTCCTCCCCAGAAGTAGTTCTGAAGAGGCTCAGAGCACTAAGCCACAATGGCCCCCTCTTTGCCATCTCTTTTCTGGCTTTCTGGGTTGCCTGGGCTCACCCTGGTTTGCAGTTCCTTCTTTGCCTTTGCATGTACGACAGCTTTCTCACCATGGTCGACCTCCATCACAACGCCTTGCTTGCAGACCTGGCTGTTTCAGCGAAGGACAGGACTAGCCTCAACTTCTACTGCTCCCTCTTCAGTGCCATAGGCTCCCTCTCTGTCTTCATGTCCTACGCAGTGTGGAACAAAGAGGACTTCTTTTCCTTTCGCATATTTTGTGTTGTGCTGGCCCTCTGCTCCACTGTTGGTTTTACCCTGTCCACACAGCTGCTCCGCCAGCGGTTTGAGGCTGATGGCAAAACAAAATGGGACCAGGAATCAACTCTGAAAGAGTAAGTGTCACCAATTCTGCAGCAGGGACAAAGGCCTGACTTAGATCTGTAGAGTCCTGTTATGCACTGCAGCAAACTAAATGTGTGGGAACATCCAGGATGAGGCAAATTTTTGTTAATCACCTGTGGTTCTTGTCTGTTGATGCAGCTTTCAGAATCACCTCTGTCACACTGGCTCCTAAGGCCCTCTGAAAATAGGACAAAACTATCTCGTGACACCCCTGGCCCAAACTGGAGGCAGAGCCCTGACCTGCTGTATGACCTATCCAGTGTTTGGAACATGAAATGAGTTAATATCTAGAGCACCCACTAGGCCTGTGAGTGGCAAAATGTCAGAAGCAGCTTACCATGAAAGCA
>NW_010295487.1:7399-11117 GCF_000700745.2 Antrostomus carolinensis
TTGCTGCCCACTTCCTATGGAGTTGGAGAAGTGAATGTCCCTTATCCTTTTGCTCGCTTTAGCTGCCCGAGAGTGGCTGGGCTGTTGGTAGGCCATGACACAGCTGATTTTCCCCTTTCAGCTCCCTTGCTTTTCCTTGGGCTGCCTCACTTGTCTCTTGTTACGAGCTGCCAGCATTACGCTGTACTAACACAGCAGATCCTGATGAGATCTGCCAGGTGAGCTAACCGCAGGGATCTGCAAGAGGAGCACATGCGTAGTGAAATGGCTAATAAGAGGAGAATGCTTTTATGGGCAGAAATTTGAATGTTGGGCTCAGAATACAAGTGTTCTTTGGGAAACCCATCGCCTGTGGTTCTTGCTAGCAATAAGCAAACGTTGTTTTAGACTCTCCTTTGGTTCAGGGAGAGGGAAGGCTGGGATCGGAGCTGAGGAGAGCTCTGCATCTACACAGAGAGAGCTGGGTACTCTCCCCGCTTGGTGAGAGGGATTAATGGTTGGGTTTTTTTCCTTCTCTCCCTTTAGGCTGTACATTGAGAAACTCTCTGTCCCCCAGGAGAAGAGAATCACCCTGGCAGAGTATCTCCAGCAGCTCTCCCGGCATCGCAACTTCCTGTGGTTTGTCTGCATGAACCTTGTCCAGGTAGGCGCAGCAGCCGTGTGGTGTGATTCAGAGGGTGAGCGCTGGCTCTGGCTGTTGGGGATGGTGATTCAGCAGTACGTGAGATCCCCAGGAAGGGCAGAGGTGTTTCCAGCACCCACTTGATCTTGGAGCCTCCTGCACATGCTGGCTGATTCAGCAGCTGGTAGCTACTCTCCCTGCTTGTGACCTGAGGATATTTCCTGAGCAAGCTGTGGGGTGCTCCTTCTTTTCTCTGCAGCGTAGGCTGGATTACAAGGGCTGGCTGAGCTCTGTGCAGCCCCATCTGGGGTGCAGAAGCTCAAGGCCTGGCTCGTGGTGGGGATGAGTTCAGCAGTGCAGTTTGCTGGCGTGGCTGTCAGTACAGTCTCCTGCTTTTCTGAGGCTCACATCACTCTTCTCACTGTCCAGCTGGATCCACTTCCCAGCTGGCTTTTGCCATTTCTGTTCTTCAGTTCTTCATCCTTGTCAGTGATGACTACCAAATGCCAGCAGCCTGCCCAGCTTCCCTCAGCTTTGTGTGCTGTGATCACAGCTCTCTCCCCCTGGGGATTCCTCAGTTCCCCTCAGGCAGGCTCTTGATGCTGCTCTGCATCTTTGTGTTTAAGCCCCACTGATGCCTTATCCTTGTCCTCCTGAGAGCTGCCTCCTCTCTCCTGCTGTGCCACTGTGTCCCTCAAACCCCTGGGGTCACTGCTGTCAGCTCCTGCCCCAGCAGCGCTGTGTGCTGAGCGGGTGCCCAATGCCTCGGCAGCTGGGAAGTGATCCTGACCCCAGGCTTGTGGTGGGCATGGCTGGTGGTTTTGCAGCTTTGCAGTCGCAGCCTACAGTGTTGTAAACTCCACAGCCAAGCTCTTGCTCTGCTGAAGTACTCCAGGCCCAGCTGGCATGGTCGCTTGGCACAGGGTTCCTAGGATAACAGAGCCTAGAGGGCTGTTGGCTTTTTCTGCTCTCTGTTACTGCTGTCCCTGCTGACCAGCTTGTCTGCATGCTGCCTTCACAGGTTTTTCACTGCCACTTTAACAGCAACTTCTTCCCTCTGTTCCTGGAGCACCTGCTGTCAGACCAGATCTCTGTCTCTACTGGATCCTTCCTGCTTGGTGAGTCTTGGGTGGAGGGAGCAGCCAGGTTAGGACCTGGCCCAAGTCAAGATTCAGTCTTTCCAAACTCTGTCTGAGGAGAGGTGTGCTCACACACAGCTCTCTGGGTTGTCAGATTCACACGTGCACACACCTCATGTGCTTCCCTGGGACCTCTGAGCCATTCTTCCTGGGTACAGAAGTAACTTGGAGTCTTTTCTAGGGGTGATGAGCCCCATGTGCTGGACTCTGGCCTAGGTGCCATGGAGATACTGCTCTGAGCATTGGTGGCTGCAGATAGTGTCCCCAGGAAGCAGCAGGGAACACAGCCCTGAATTTAATCCCTTTCTCTCTGTGGCGTATGGACCATTTCCGGGCTGACACAGATTTGTGGGCACCGGTCCTAGAGTTACCCTGAGAGGTTCTGTGTGGGCCAGGTCTGGTCACATTGTTCAGTCCCTCTCATTTCTGCTCCAGGGCTGAGTCTCAGCCCTTGTGTGACGCTGGGCAAAAGTTTTCTACCTTCCTGCCTGTGAGGTTGATGGAGGAAGGTGCCACAAAGCCACTGAGTACATCTGCCGCAGCTTCTGTGGGTGCGTGGGGGCGATTCTGTACTTCCTGTCCTACAGCCCTGCTGGCGATAGCCAGCCTTGTCCCCTCTCTCTGTATTGGTCCTGGGGGCACAGTGGATACTGAACCTCCCTCAAGCTGTTTGCACTTCTGTCTCTGCTCAGGTGTTTCTTACATTGCCCCCCATCTCAACAACCTCTACTTCCTGTCCCTCTGCCGCCGCTGTGGGGTTTACGCTGTGGTGCGAGGACTCTTCTTCCTGAAGCTGGCTCTCAGTATTGTCATGCTCCTGGCAGGACCTGATCAGGTGTATCTGCTCTGCATCTTCATCGCCAGGTAGGCCGGCAGCACTTGCTTCCTCTGCCACCTGGCAAGGGAAATGACTTGCCTCTGTTTCACGGAGAGGAGTGGGAGGCAGGGAACAGCAGCCAGGGTCACACAGAATCCGTGCGGTTCCCAGCTCTGTCTGCACCTGAGCTTGGTTCAGGTCACTGCAGAACCACTGGCTGTGCCTGCAGCAGGGTGAGGGAGGCAGCCGTGTTGAGGACAGAGACCTGGCAGGGCTGGTGGCAGCCTGCAGCAGCCTCTCCCAGCTGCTGAGCTGAGCTCCCCACCTCCTCTGCAGCCTTCCTGGGGCCACTGGCCCTCAGTACATGCTGTGTTTGCCTGTTACCCACTGGCCCGCTGTGTCCTGTCCCCAGGTCTGTGTCTGACAGGTTGGGACTGATCCAAGGCATCACTGCAGGGTACACAAGGCTTATTGCTAGCAGTGTTCCTCTCCTGTAGCCAGGGCTTCCAAAATTCTTATTTTAAGTGTTGGGGAACCTTTCTCAATGTCCTCACCATTTCCTCTCCTCTCTTATCTACTCCTGTCATTTTTTTAATGCCCTATTCAATGCTTTGCCTGTTGTTCTGCAGCAATCGGGTGTTCACAGAAGGGACCTGTAAGTTGCTCAACCTGGTGGTCACTGACTTGGTAGATGAGGATCTAGTCCTGAACCGTAGGAAGCAGGCGGCCTCGGCGCTGCTCTTTGGGATGGTGGCTCTGGTCACCAAGCCGGGACAGACCTTCGCCCCTCTGATCGGCACCTGGCTGCTCTCTGCGTACACAGGTAAGGATGCTCCTGGAGAGAACAACGGGGCAGGAGAGGGTGGACCTGTGAGTTCAGTGTCCTCCACCATGTCCTGTGCCCTGAGGGGGTGCAGAGAGCTCTTCCAGCTGCTCAGCTGTGCCTGGTCTCTGCATCTCCAAGGCCAGTCACTCAACAGAGAATGGACAAGCGTCCATCCCCACTGTCTCCAGTCTCACAAACACTTCTCTTAACACCAGGCTACGACATCTTCCAGCGCAACCCCTTGAGCAACGTGGTGAGTGCCCAGCCGAAGCTGGAGTCTGCTGCAGCCTTGGAGCCAACTCTTCGCCAGGGCT
>NW_010295487.1:11173-11982 GCF_000700745.2 Antrostomus carolinensis
AGCGTGCACGGGAAGCGTCTGCAGATGGTGAAGGCTCAGCGCCAAAGCCTGATGCAAGGCCGAGGACCAGAGGTCAAAACAATCTAGGGGTGCCTGAGCCCCCCGAGGTGTGGCTGGTTCCAGGCTGGTGCAGGACAGCAGGCCCAGTGCAGGGATTCAGGCTGAGAAACCCCAATGTTTACAGTTCAGCTGTGAAATGCTGCAAGGCCAATGTTTACTCATTCCAGGAGGTGGTTGTTGGGGAAGGCAGAGAAGTTTCAGTGTGTGAGAGGCCTGGGCTACATTGCTTGACAGGAGCAAGAAGAGAGCAGTCTCCTGCCCTGGGCATGGTCCTGGGGAACCACAGCCTCTCTGGCTAAGCAGGAGGGGACTGTTCAGGGAGTCTTTCCTTGCTAGGACCCTGCAGCTCTGGGGGGTGGAGTGGGAGGCTCCTGAGGGACCAAGTGACCAAGGGGGTGATTGCAGGACAGCAGGAGCAAGGATGGGTGGACCCTGAAGGCCTTTCCCAGTAAGTAGCTGGTACAACTGCTCCCACATACAGTGCTGCAGTACTCGGACCAAATCTGCTCTTAGGCATTTCTTGTTCCCAGGACAGTATCCTGCACAGCCAGGGTCTGCCAGCTGTGCTTGTTTTTGCTGAGGCTCCCTCCTTCATGGCCTTCCAGAGAGAGTTGTTGCTGGGCTTGAGCTGGAACATCTCACCTGGCATCCTGTTGCCTGTGTTTATCCCTCCTCTCCCCTCCACAGCCCCTTCCAGTCAGCACAGTCACACCACTGTGCCATGAGCCCCCTTGCATGCTGGCTGGGGC
>NW_010295487.1:12025-21585 GCF_000700745.2 Antrostomus carolinensis
GCCGATGGAAGTGCCTCCATGCCCAGGGCCCTCCCAGGTGCTCCTGTGAGACAGCCTTGTGCCTCCCCTCCAGCAGAGGGAGAGCACAGCCTGGAGGAGACACCAGGTCTTGCTTTTGTGCCTTTGATTCCTCTTTCAGAGCCTGTTTGACACAATGCTGGGCACTCACAGGGTTGAGATTTTACCTCTGTGGGGAGAGATGGGCATCAGCAGGTTGTTTGGCAGGAGGTGGCTGCATGCTGCCTTCACAGGTGAGCCATGGACCCAAGGAGAGCAGGTTCTGGCTGGGAGCAGACCAGGCAGGGGATAGTCACCAGAAGGATCCCTGAGGTGAGGGAGTGCCTCCTCCGTCCCTGCAACGTTTTTTGGGGCAGGCAGAGATGTGCCAAAGCCGAGCTCTGCCCTGTGTGTCCCTGCAGGAGGGGGTGTGCAGGCAGCATCTGAAGGCTGCTGTGTGCTTCGGGACGTGCTGTTCTCTGTTTAGTGCCAGGTTCCCTCTGGGGTCTCAGCCCCCAAAGCTGCCATCTTGCCTCAGGACACGGCTGCCTTCTGTCTTGGACCAAGACATTCCTGCCACGAGGCTGCTGTAGCTCTTGATGGTTCAATCATAAGTTATTTGTGCAACTTCTAACAGAGTTTGAGAATTATGAGTCTTCATTTCATAAATTAAAGATGATCTTTTCTCTACTGCTCGGTGATTTTACTAGCAGGTGTCTCTAACCTGGCCAGGTTCAGGCGGTGCCACAGGGGCACAACTGTGGTTGTATGGGAGGAGACTGCTTCTCTCCAGCAAAGACGTGAGAGGATCAGTTGGCTGGTGTACCAGCTGCCTTTTGGGGGGAGGTGAGTCACTTACCCCTGCTGCTCTGCAGCGCCTCAGGGACTGGACTGCCCTCTTGTTTCACCAGCTGCTTCTGGTGCCAAGGCTGGGGACAATTGCTGGCCTGGGTGCTGTGCCACCTTCCCATGTTTCCCCAGCCTGCCCTGGGAGCAAAGCTTCCCATCTTAGTTCTCAGCAAGTACCACCTCTTCTCACCAAGATGGTGGTGTCACCCAGGGCTGCCCTTGCTCACAGGCTCTGCCCCTCAGCTGCCCTTGCCCTGTCTGCAGTGAGAAACATTACATATCATAGTTGCTGAGGAGAGGAGCTTTGGATGCCACCAGTATGGATCTCGGCTGCAGCCCAGGACTCTCCTCCCTCAGCTCAAAAGCCAGATCAGGAATGCAGTCCTGGACCAGAGATGGTGTCTCCTTGCAGAGATTGGCCAGCAACAATTCTGCACAGGCAAGAGAAGAACACAAATTACTTCCTTAAAAATGCATATATGGGAAGAGGAGGCCAAGAGGCTGGAGGGTTGTATATGAATGACTTTATTTATGCTGGGCACTGCCAGGCAACATGGTTTGGACAGTGTGCGAGGGAACAGTCAGGCAGATCAAACAAATGCTGGATCGGAGACAGCACCTTTCTGTCCAGTCACTCAGGTTACAAAATGGAGAAGTGCTTCTGCCAGGCCAGCAGCAGGGCTGGGAGGTGAGGAAGGGATCACTGCCACTGCCTGGGGCATCTGGTAACTGGACCGAGAGAGGTTTGCTTCCTCCCCTCTGCACGCTGCAGCAAACCAGCAAGAATGCAACTGGTTTTCAAGCAGAAGGCTGAGCACTGACAGCTCTTTTCCTACCTGACAGGTTCTTGCTTAAAAAACACAGTCTGCTCTGATGGGGGGGTAGGTGAACAAGCAGCCTGGCCTCGGCTGGGAAGAGACCACCACACCTGCCTGCCTGCAGCCTCTCTGCGCCCAGCGGTGCCGCAGGGGCAGCGCTGCTGCTGCTTACACTCATCGCAGCTGGGGCAAGGCACCGGCTTTTGCCAGGCCTCTGCAGCAGCCCTCCAGCTCTTACCCCATCTCTGCGGTTGAGAGGGACCCCAGGGTGAGGTGTGGCAAGGAACAGAAAGGAGGTGAATGGGGATGAACTACCACCGAGCAACTGCAGCTCCACTGCTACTGCCCCGTATTGCAGAAAATTAATAATGGAGAAAAAAAAGAGAGCACCAAATAATGCCCAAGAAAAACCTAAAGGGGAAACAGTGACACAGCCCAACGCAAGCAGGGCTGTAGGCCTGCCCGTGGCTGTCAAAGCAGTGGAAGCAAAGCAGCCAGGCGGTGAGAGAAAGGCGAAGGCAGTACAGAACACAGCCACCCCAACAGCTTCCTGCTCACAAACCTGCTGCTCACACCACTGACTGTCCTGGTACAGCTTATTGTCCCCTGTTTAGTGTATCCTAGAGAGCAGCGAGACTCCCTGAGGAGCAGTTTCTGGGTGGTGTCGCAGGGCTGGTGGGCTATTCCACTAAAGCATGTGTGCTGTAAACAGTGTTAACATCAAACAACAGTAACAGGTGTTCAAAGAAGAGCCAAAGCATAATTCCCAGGTGCTGTGGTCAGTATTTGAGATATCCTCAGACATTTCAAGAAATAAAACAATTCTTACATTACAATGCACCTTTCCAACTATTAATCTTGCCCCAGAATGGATAAAGTACACGAGAGTTATGCCTGGCTGCAGATACATGCTCCCTTTGCCCTGACGTGGCAGGAAGGAGGGAAACAGCCTCGACTCTTACAGAGAAAGAACATGAGAACTCAGCACTGTAAACCTCGGCAGGTTGAGGGGGAACAGACAAGTGCCTTCACCCCCACTCTGGGGCACTTGCTTCCACAGGAGAAAAGGTATTTAAAACAAGGTATGAGAGAATAACCGTCTAGTACAATGACAGCTGATTAGATTTGCTTTGTTCTACTCCATGCAATACAAACTAAGACCTATCACCAACTTCTCCAGCTGCGGTGCAGACCCACACATCAGGCTGAGAAGTTACACACGCATACACGCACTCACGCACCAAAAACAGTGGGGGCAGATGGGCTTATTAACTGTTGAGAATGTATTTCTCTTAATAAAAAAATATATATTAAAAACAACTTCAAAAACCTACTGATGGTGAAGACACTGCTGAAGAAGAAAGTAGCGATGGGGCCTCAGCTATGTGTTTCCAGGCATTGCAGTCGGGCTGCCTAAAGCCTGCGTGCGCAGTCTGCGGTGGTTGGCTCCCTTCTGGCTTGCCAGGCAGTTCCCAGAAGCTGTTCCCTTTGTTTTTGCTTGCTTGTTTTACAGTGACTAATGTGATTGCGATAAAGAAATTAAGGGACTGAAATGAAAAAAGGAATGGGCCATTCTGGAGAAATTCAGATTGGTATTTTCTCCTTTCCATTAAAAAAAAAACAAAAACAAACCAAAACAACAAAAATAAAATAAAAAATAAGAAGTTAGTAGTACTAATAGAACCCTCCTGCTGCTGTCGTCTTTGCTCAGTGACATCGGGGCATGCTGGCGCACACACACACACACAGGCAGCTCTCAGACACTCGGACTCAGAAAAGCGAGTTTATAACTGAAGTGAGTCTTCGGAGGAGACCGAGGACAGGTCCCAGGGCTAGAAGGTTTTTCGGTAGATGGCACGGGCTCCGTCTTCTTCATATTCCTTTTTGGAAATCCACATTTTCTTAAAGGTGTCCAGTGACGCTAGGATAGAACCACTGGGGAAAGACAGACATGTTATGAGTTAAAGGAGAACACTGGGGGCACTCATCATGTCTCTGCCCAGATGAGCTATTTCTATTGCACAACACTTTAGAAGGGTGCTGAGGCTCCCAGCTACCTGCAGCAGAATCACTCTCCTGTTAGCCTTAAATGTGCTGGCACTACAGAGCCTGGCACCAGCCACCTCCCCCAAAACAACCTGCTGATGCTGCTCCAAACACCAGTTCTCTTCACACGGGATCTGGTCTCACTTTCCAGGATTATGGAGCAGAGTTTAGTTCTCCCAGTCAGCAGTGAAGATGTACACAAGAGGGAGAATGTACCTAAGGCCTCTGCCCTAAGGGATGTACTACCCATGAGCTTGGTCTATCTTAGACTGGATGTTAAGACTGGTAAGAGAGAAAATGAACAACTCCTGCAGAAGCCTTAAGGCCAGAAAAGGCGAAGGGGCTGGCAGTGCTGGTGGTCAGCTCAGTAACCACACCAAGCATCACGCAGCTCAACGATGAAACCCTCCCAACATGCAACACCAGAAGGGACAACAGCGTGAGTGACAACAGGCTGCACCTCCCAAGCCCTCATCCCACAGAAAGACGTGTCCCTGCGCAGTACGTACCCAATCCACGTGGAATACAATCTCTCCTGAGGAGCTGATATCTGGGAGAAAGAGAGATCAGTCAGGACCTTCCTGAGCTCCTGTCTGCTCCTCCTGGCACGCTGCACCCATTTCACTGCAGCTGACCACTGACAAACACAGGTATGATCTCTCCCTCCAGAAAAGACACCCAGCAGCACCCCCCAAAATTGTCACTGTGGTCCAGGATCCTGGACAGAGCTCATGTTGTCAGAGGAGCCTCCTTTTCAGTGATGAAACCAAACAGGTTTTCATCGCAACAGCAAATACTGTTGAGCTGTTTCAAGAAAGCGATTTCTGGCTTGAAGCAAATGTCAGCTGAGCCCTCAGTGTGGTTCTTTCAAGGGGACAAAGGCCACAGAACAGACATGGTAAGTGATAAACACAAAACATTGCTCCTACCCTTATTTTGACATCCTTCGGAGCTAGTTTCTTCACTTCACTCAACAGCCTGTCACCAAAGCCTGCACAAGACAGAAAATGGGTAATCTGAGCCCCTCAGCAAAATCCCAAATTTCATCTGCTCATGATGTGGACGTGTCCTACGCAGGGCTATTCAAATATCCCACTCCAGATCTCACAGAGAGACCAGTCTGAAGAGACACAGAACACAGCCAGTAAGGTAACAGGATTTTGTCTGTCTCAGACCTCAAACACGGGCACAACGGGCTCTATCCCTCAGCACCAACTTGAGACCAACAAACAAGATTTTTAGGTGGGACCACAGGTGGGCCAGTTCCCTCCTCCTTTCCTGGACACTCCTCCTGTGCCCAGTCCATTTGTACAGGGGAGCAGGGTTTGAACAGGAAGACCAGGACCTATCTGGAGATGTCCACCTGTGGTTAACAGGCTGACAGGTTCTGGCAGAGGGTCTCTTTAAGACCAGCTGAGCCATGAGGGGATGAGAAGAAAGTTTTCTGTACACACATAGCTGACACTTCATGCAGTACCAGGACTGTTGGACTCTCTCAGGTACCAAAGATCTAAGGAACCTTAGGAGATGCAAAAGTCTTTAACATATCCAGTCTCAACTATTCCGAACTAGAGCAGCAGAAATGAACACAACTATTCAGTCCTGACACAGGCAGAATGACAGGAGGAAAAAGATAAAAGCCCCCCAAGCCACGGAACTGATACACAAGAGCAGAGGTGTCTTGCATACCCAGAAGGATATGACTAGGCCTCAGAAAACTAGACAGTAACCCCACCCTGAGAGCAGAGTTCTCACAGCCCTCACCCCACAGGACAAGTTGGGTGGTGTAGGCTATCTTCCCAGTTTCACAGGAGAAGGAAGCAAGAAATCAGGTACGTCACAGCCCACTGAAAGAGGAGAGGCAGGCACCTTTGAAAAGCGTGGACCCTCCAGACAGCACGATGTTGGAGAACAGTGTTCGCCTCAGGTCCATGTCTGATTTTTGAATGGCAAAAACGAGCACCTCGTGGAGTCCTTCACATTCCTCCCCTATCAGGTCTGGCCGGAACAGGAGCTCCGGGGCTCGAAAACGGGCAGGACCGATCTGCAAGGGGAGAAGTTAGCACACAGGGCAAGAGAGAGTGTGGCTCTGCTCACCTTCTACAGTTTGGGTCTGCCTGTCTTAAGTGAAACTTCAGAGTAACAAATTCACTGGTCATTCATGGTGCATCAGTAGCTCCCAAGTGAATGCCAGTTTGGTCTACTGCTCCTGGAAAAGGTGCTATTTCCATTTTGCAGATGAAAGAGATGAAGAAACTTGCTCAGCCCCACACAGCAGGTCACAGCAGAAAAGGGAGCAGATCCACCCTTGGTGCTGGAGGAAAGACCTGTATTTCCCCTCCTTCAACCATTCTATAGAGGGCTCAGTCTTTTGAGAAACACTCTTAACTCACTCTTCAAAGCAGTTGTTTCTGCACCTCAAGGCAGGACCAAAGCCACATGCAAACCACTGCTGAATTTACAGTGAGCTGATAACTACCCACACTCTGTTCCTGATGTGCATAAAGATTTGCTAGCTGAGAGCCTGCACTCAAACAGCTCAGAGTCCCCACAGTCATGCTGCATCCTCACCCAGGACTTCCAGTAGAAGTTGTGAGGTTTCTAATAATGTTTTCTTAGTCTAAAAATTCTAGTGTCCAGTCAACAGTCTGGGATGAGTTCTGGTCTTTTAAAATTATCCCCTCCCACATAACACCACATTAAATTTCCCATCACTAGGCAGGAGGTTATTCTGGAAACCCTGTGCTTCCCACCAGCAATCCTCTGAGGGTGGTCCTTACAAACCTCAATAGTGCTTCCGTCCGGCAGGTAGTACTGAGCCTTCTCAGTCTCCAGAGTCTCATCCTTCTGGGGGTTTATTGGCAGGTAGCAGGCACGCTGGAGAGGAAACAGGGAGAGGGAGATGAGAAGGGTAAACCCAAATGCCTCTGATAAAATACTTTTCTCACTATCAAAATCCATTTTGATAAAAATCAAAATTCATCTCCTTAGGGGAGATGAATTTCAACAATATTTTGTGCTGGGGAAAAGACCCAGCACCCTGGGTTCACATCAGGTGAAACACCTATTCATGCTACAGCTCCAGTGATGATTAGAGACATGCTCACACCCCCTCTAGCTGTTGCTCAACTCTTGCTTCCAGCTCTCTCTCACTGCTTAGAAGTTAACTCCCTCTAGTGCAGACAAAGTAACTATCCAGTGAGTGCTTCCAACCTACCATAGGGCAAAGTAAACCATGCACCTGACACACCTTTAGTGACATTAACCTTGTATAAAGGTGGGCTCAGGTAACTTTGCAACAGATTAGGAGCATGAACAAAGTCCATTATTACATTTCAACAGGGTACACAGTAACCAATAGGTCATGTTAAAAATTTTTTGCTGTTAGTTAACCTGCTCACTTTCCATTGCCCACCTAAATTTTAAGTTACAGGAAACAAAATATTTTTACTTTTCAAACTGCTCCAGCAGCCCATACTTTTTATTCCACGGTAAGCCTTGCTACTGCAAATTGTTATCATTTGGGGATTAAAAAGAAAAAAAAAATCTAAACAGAATCACAGAAATGTTTAGGTTGGACAGGGCCTCTTGAGATCATCTTCTAGTCCAACGTGCCTGCTCAGGCAGGGCCAGCTACAGCAGGCTGCCCAACACCATGTCCAGTCATGTTTGGAGTGTGTCCACAGATGGAGAATCTACAAACTTCTCTGGGCAACCTGCTACAGTGTTTGACTGCCCTCACAATAAAACAACAAACAGAGAACAATGTTTGCAGTGAAGCAGGCACAAGTAAGAGCTCCCCTTTTAAGGTAATTTCTCCTGTGGACTTTTCAACATCCCTAAATTTCTTTCCTAATTTTTTCCCCTTAAAAAAAAATAAATAAAAAAATCTAGAGTCAAACAGACTGCAACAGATCACAAGCAGCTTTGGGGACTGAGAAACTCCCATGTCCAGGATCTCATCTTTGTGCTTGCCACGGTACATTCAGGCTGTGTATCCAAACTTCTCCTGAGGCAAGAAAGCTGCTAACACAAGAAGCCACACTCAGCCCCTCAGATTTGCAATTCAAGTCACAAATGGCACCAGCATCAACAGAAGTCTCACTGCAAGTTCCAGGCACACATATCCTAGAAATATGCAAGACCTTCCCCAGCTGAAACTAATCTTAAAGTAAAGCAAAAGGTGTAGCTTGGAGAGTGAACATCAGGTTGTTTTCTCTCTCCTTTAGCAGTCCCACTGGTGAGGGTAGTCAGCGTGCAAAGGAGGACTTGGCTCACTTTCCTCTGCTCTTTGTTTCCCTTCGTGTTTAGACCAGAGACAAGATTGCACCAGTGCAAGACTTTGCGCTTAACAGTCAGCACGGTGCCTTTTAATAATTTCATCTGTCAAGATGCAAAAGGGGGCTTGGCCATTTATGAAAAGTACAAACATATTTCAGAAGAGTACCAGCCTCTTGCTTTGTCCTGGAAGGCCACAGCAATTGCACTGCAACTGATGCTTGGTACAAAACGGGCTTCTTCTGAAGCAAAAAGTTCTCCAGCAAGCCTCTGATCACCTCCTGGTCCACAGGGGCTGCAGTATCTGCACACATCAGCTTTTTTCTCCCATTCAGCAATCAACACTCAGAGCAGACAGCAGCTACTGGGTTAAAACCTACAACCCTATGAAGTCTCCTGCTCTGAGCAAAAGCTGTTCAGCTGTATCACGATAGGAAGCACAAGCACTGCTCTCTCAGCACAGCCACACAGAGCCGTGGCCATGCAGAAGCTATTTCCATTATGGTCCTTTACTAGTAGGTTACAGGCTCCAGAATAGCTCACTAACGCTCTCAAGCCCTGGCACAGGCTGCTGACCCAGTCCTGAGTTATCTGTGGCAATCACAGCTTGTGATGGGGGCCCACAGCACAGCAGCAACCGCCAGGCATCAGCACACGGCGATCATAGCCAGTACTGAAGACTGACCCCATGTACCAAAGGCAGCCCTGAGACACACACAGCCTTGCTGAGATCAGAGAGCAACCTGTCTGCATGAGCACAGTGACGCCACAAAGCTGCTGAGAGCGGTCATCAGCTCTGAGTTACTATTCACTGTCCCACCTCTGTCCTCCTCTCTTGACACACAACTGAAGCCAAGGTAACTGCTTTGCTAGGCCATTCTGCAGCTTTCCAAACTGCTGCACAGCCCTAAGGTCACTAAACACTGCAGACCCTAGAAAGAGGGGAAGCTTTCCAAAACATGAATCCTGTGAGCAAATTCTTTCATGGGGATGGGGGGGGGCAAGCAACTTGCAATATCCCACTTGTGATCCCTACCTGCCATGGATTTTATAGAGTCTTGCCCTGAAGGGGGAAATAACACCAGTGAAAGATACCAGCAGACCTTGAGAAACTGCAGTACAGACAATGCAAAACAAGACTCTCCACCTCCACGTTAACAGCCCCTCAGTAGGGATTAGATCTGACCCTGACTATACGTCCCACAGAATACAGGATGGCTGAGGTTGCAAGGGACCTCTGGAGGTCACTTGTCCACTTGCCTTGTTCAAGCAGGGTCACCCAGAGCAGGCTGCCCAAGATCATGTCCAGGTAGCTTTTGAATATCACCACAACTCTCTGGACAACCTGTGACAGTGCTTGGTCACCCTCACAGTAAAAAAGTTGATGTTCAGATGGAACCTCCTGTACTTGAGTTTGCATCTCTTGTCCTGTCACTGGACATCACTGAAATGAGCCTGCCTCTGCTTTCTTTGCCCCCTCCCTTCAGACATTTATATACATGGATGAGATCCTCAACAACCTTTTCTTCTCACAGCTCAATACAGAATCACAGAACCACAGAATGTTGGGGA
>NW_010295488.1:0-226 GCF_000700745.2 Antrostomus carolinensis
CTATAGTTTGAATTTTTTTTTGTTTGTTTATTTCCTGGTTTCCAATTCAGTTCAACAAATCAGATGATTAGGTAATGAGAACTCATGCTGTATAAAAATATTTAATGCTATACTTCCAAGTTTAGGCTATTTTTTTCCCAGAACTGTTTTTAAAAAAAAAAGCCTATCTGATTTCTCTCTTCCCCACTCATTATTATATGAAATTCTTTGAAATAGTATATTTGGA
>NW_010295489.1:0-244 GCF_000700745.2 Antrostomus carolinensis
CAAGGTCCTGCACCTGGGTCGGGGCAACCCGTGCAGGCACAATTTGTGCAGGCACAAATACAGGCTGGGTGATGAGTGGCTTGAGACCAGCTCTGAAGAGAAGGACTTGGGAGTGGTGGTGGACGAGAAGTTGAACACGAGCAGACAATGTGCACTTGGAGCCCAGAAGGCCAATAACCGTATCCTGGGCTGCATCAAGAGAAGCGTGGCCAGCAGGTCGAGGGAGGTGATTCTACCCCTATAC
>NW_010295489.1:348-1744 GCF_000700745.2 Antrostomus carolinensis
ATGAGGACAGGCTGAGAGAGTTGGGGCTGTTCAGCCTGGAGAAGATAAGGCTCTGGGGAGACCTTATAGCAGCCTTCCAGTACCTGAAGGGACCTACAGGAAAGCTGGGGAGGGACTTTTCATAAGGGCAGTTAATGACAGAACAAGGGGAAATGGGTTTAAGCTGAAAGAGGGCAGGTTTAGATTAGATATTAGGAAGAAGTTTTTCACTGTGAGGGTGGTCAGACACTGGAACAGGTGGCCCAAGGAAGTTGTGGATGTCCCTTCCCTGGAAGTGTTGAAGGCCAAGTTGGATGAGGTTTTGAGCAACCTGGTCTAGTGGAAGGTGTCCCTGCTGATGGCAGGGGGGTTGGAACTAGATTATCTTTAAGGTCCCTTCCAATCCTAACCATTCTATGATTGTATGATTAAGTGTTCAAGTGCTTAGTCTCTGGAGGCAAGGAATGCCCTCTCTCCCGTGATTTCCACTAAGCAGGGTCCACTGTCTAATTGTAAATACCACTGCTCATGAGCTATGTGTGTTGGATGTTTGTAGGGATAAGTTTTGTTTTAGAAGCCAAACAAAATCATTGATCTGGGTTGGCATGGGATGGGGTAGAGGTAAATGTCCATTGTGCATTCTTTCAGGCTTAGGCAGACTCTGCCATCTTTGTCTCCCCTTTCTCCAGGCACCTCTTCCCTGAGCTGGACCTGCCTTTCCCACCCTGTTCTGAACACCCTATGCCTCTGATCCATCCTCCCAGCTCTCAACATGCCTGTTTTCTTACCTTTTCACCCAGTGCATTCTGTCAACCATCAGCACAATGTGGAAAAATATGCTCTTCTTGGGACTTTCTCCACCTGGGAGATCAAATTCTTATATTCTATATTACCACCCTCACCTCCTCAAAGAGCAATGTCTTTGTTCACAAATAACATGTAGGAGGCTGCTTCCTGAGGAGAGTGACTACATCGATGACAACATGAGATACCTAGTTCAGTGGTAGGGAGTAGGGTATTTCTAATACCATGACTTCTGCTGATGATGTGAGCTGAACTCTTAATGTCTTGGTCCTCTGTGGAAACCCTCTCCCTGGTTGCACAGCTGCTGGGTTGGAGCAGTAGATGCAAAGACGGCTTCTCACAGGCCACCCTCAGTCGTGAGCTTACCACTCACTGTCAAGAGTAATACTGGGTCTAGTGGCAAATATCTGTGTACCTTTTTGTGCAGCAACCTGAAGCCTCTAGCTGCAAGGCTCTTGGTTTTCAACTCCTAAGGACCACCTCTCATTTTACTTCCCCTTCTTGGGCTTTCTCCAGCACAGAAACACTTTCTTAGCAAGTGTTTCTAGTGAAAGTATTCAGATACTTATGAGCACACAATGAGAGAAATGTGAAGAAATTTATTCTCACTCTT
>NW_010295489.1:1777-2238 GCF_000700745.2 Antrostomus carolinensis
CTGTTCATAAAGTGTCTTAAAGTATCTGTACCTCTTTTTCCTGTAAGTTTGGAAGAGAAAGAAAAAAAGAAAACAAAAAAAGAAAGAAATGGTTGATTGCCTCATTGAGTGTCAGGTTAGGATTGATTGAGGCCTGATAAAAAAAAAATAAATCTAGAACTACTAGGTATATCACCCTCATCTCTACTGCTGGGAGTGATGGTCCCACCAGAGCTCTTGTAAGATGTGAATGTTTTCAGAGGTCCTCTCTGCAGCACCAGGTCCTGTGGCTTACCTTTCCCATCTTCAAATTGCTCACTTCCTTCTATGTCGGCTCTGATAATTTCCATTTTCCTCCTGAAACTCACAGTGCCTGAGGCTTATTTTCTATGTAAGTTGGCAGTGAGGTTAACACATTTCCACACCTGTAGCCCAGGCAAGGTCAAGTGATGATTTACTTTCCTAAAATGCCCTTCCATTCC
>NW_010295489.1:2253-5069 GCF_000700745.2 Antrostomus carolinensis
CCCCCCCTTCTGTGAAGCTTTCAAAGACTGTGAACATGATGTGTAAAGCCTGTGGACCTTCAGACACAATGAACGGTGGTGAATTTAAAGGGGATGATGCCTGTTGTAAAGCTTGGGAGGCACATCCTCACAGAGTAAATTTCCAGAATGTGTAATAGAAAACACTTATTTCTCTAAGTGCCATTACACATGAAGTTATTTTTATTAAACACAAAGCTTGTCAGAGGGCACCACCATGGAAAATACTAGTCAAATTATTTAAAGGCTGATGTTCACACACAATTGAAGTGTGCTTTGTAACACATAGTGCTGCTGGCTCCGTATCCAAAGTGTGAACGTTTAGGACAGAAAGGAAAGCAGCATAAAGCTGCTACCTCAATGTGATGAGCCTGTCTTTTTAAAGACTTTTGACAGAGTCAACAAAGTTGTGAATATTTTTTCGCAGAGGTTGGGCCGGACACTTGGAGAGAAAACCTTTTTCTATACTTTCCTAAGCAGTGCAAGTTCTTCCTTTGCTTCCCTATTCGTGATGGCAGCAGCAAAAGGAGAGCTGCTCGGTCCGGTGAGTGCCTTGTCCATTCAGTCACCTACCACACTTAACATCACCTCTGAAATCACCGTGCGTAACTCATTCCCCAAAACTTATCTTTTTTCAGATGGCTTCTCGAGGAAGGTTTGGGGTCCGACAGCTCCGAGGCCGAAGCCCGTGGAAGAGTCACGCTCTTTCGGCACAGCTTCCCCGGGCGGGAGGAGGCTGCGTGGAAGACCCATGAGCATCCCAATGCGAGTGCTGCTCCCCTGCCCTGTTTCCCAGGGGAGTCTCCGAGACTCTGGCCCTCCTTCCTAAGGAGAAAGGTGCTCCTTCCGTGGGCAGGCTGCGGGCAAGGCGGTGGGTGCAGGGACTGAGGCGTCGCGGGGAGCCGAGAGGGCGGGGATGCGGCAGGATTGCTCCGCACCCCGTCTCGGACAAGCGGGACCCTCATCTGCCCCCAGGCCCAAACATCACAAGGCTGAGCTGGGCTCCTCACTGCATGCAAGCCGGTGAGGTCGGGGGAGAAAAAAAGAAAAGCACGTTCGTCCCACCCGTCCTGCCCCTGCCCCCAGCCCCCCCTCTGGGGCGGGGCTCGCTCTCGAGTTGGCACCCAAAGAGCTAGGAAAGAACCAGTTTTTTTTTGTTGTTGTTGTTTTTGTTTTTTTTTTTTTAGGAAAGGGGGGGGTTTTTTCCCCTCCCCCTTCCCCTTCTATTTTAAAGAAATGAGCTGCAGAAATCCGGTCTTTGCTAAAAGAGAGGCGAAACGACGCGGCATCGGAACGCTTCTCCCGGCCTCGCGATCGCGCCTAGAGCGAAACGCAAGTTCCTGCGCACGGGCAACAAAAACACCAACCTGTCTGCGGGAATCGGCAAAAAATAGCCTTCAGGGACAGTATGCGCCCGTGGTGCCTTATTCTGCAGCGTGTGCTTGCCATCGGTCTTTTAGAGAGAAAATTTTTTAAAAAATCTTCCGCTTTTAAAAACAATGTGGAGCCATGCAAAGTTACGAAGTGCGGTCGAGCTTTCCTTTTGCTCTGTAAGCGTTGTTTTAAATAAAGAAATTAACGAGTTTCATGGATGCTTTTAACTCGAGTATGTATGCGTGTAAATAATAAACTTCTGCGTATAAGTCCTGTGTATTCTACCTGCGTTAATGTGTTGTGTGTATGTATACGTATTTATGCACAGACACAAAAAATATAAGTCACGAACAAAGTCGAGATAAATAACACTGCCCAACACTGAGTAGTGCTGCCTACAGGACCCTTTAATAGTTGAACACAAGCGATTCAGGGTTTTTTTAGCTCTTTGTCATTTTGTTGTTGAATAATAACAGGTCTTTCATCACACATAAGTAGTACAAACATTGGGTAAACAATGGAAATCGCATAGGAAAAACAGAGGCAATGCGTTTGAAGATAAAGATTTATGACCAAGCTCGGTTATTTGGTTCTGTTTCCAAATATCTGGTTTAGAGACACAGAAATCTGTCTTAAAAACACAGAACTCGTTGCCCAGGTCTTCTGAACGAACCGGGTGTCTCCAAATGTTAAGACTAACGCAGTAGCTAAACGATTACCAATTGATTTTTCACATGAAGGGCCTTCCTTGACTACATCTATACAGAACATTTGTAGTAGTTTCCAACTTCCAGTCTCTATCAGTGTTAAATGTTTTAAGACTTTCTAAATTGAGCGGGGTGATGAGGGGAGAAAAACTGATGGTTAATTAAATTTGTAAACCGGATGACTAAGGTGTTCACTATTTTGGAGTGCTATATAAAGGAATCTCAAAGTATCACTAAAATGCAAAGCTCTGCCGGATTGTGAGATAATTAATAAAATCTGTACCGTCGTGAAAAAGACACGTATCTGATGTAGATGAAGGCAGTGGCTTGCAGAGCAGTGAACAAGACGCTAAGGGAAACGGAACGTTCTCACTTCTCTAAACCGTGTCAATTTAACAATAAATGGAGGAGGGAAACGACGATTTTTTGTGTGTGTGTGTCTTTTTTTTGTTTTGGTTTGGGTTTTTGTGCTTTTTTTTTTTTTTTTTCTTTTTCTGGAGCATCACCGAACCTTTTTCTGCTTGTCCTCCTGCCCGCCGGGAAGCCTGCTGGGCGGAGGAGAAGGGGGTGGGGAGAGGACTAGGAGCCCTCCCCGCGGCCGTGTTCTGATTCTTTCTGCTTTTCCTTAGAAAATTCGGCAGCACGCGTCGCCTCTCAGAAGCAGGACACGGAGTGCCCGGGCTGTGCGGGAGGAGCTCTGGGGCGGAGGGGCAGAGG
>NW_010295490.1:0-232 GCF_000700745.2 Antrostomus carolinensis
ATTTGTCCAGTCTGGTTGTAGTCTGTGCTGTGATCCCCCATCACCTGCCCAGGAGAAGGCACATTCGACTTAATTCTCTGTTGTTCCACAGATTTTACTTGTTTAAAATTTGTCAGAGCTGATGTTCAGAGCCCCTGGTATGAAGCCTGAAGCAACAGGTTGTACATCACAGTAAACACCTTAACTGGGTTCTCATTGCGGTGGTTTCACTCACAGGTAGGACCATGTGGTC
>NW_010295491.1:0-2753 GCF_000700745.2 Antrostomus carolinensis
CCTTCCAACCCAAACCATTCTATGATTTTGAGAATCCTCCACAAAAGGGTATTGCCACACAACTGATCTGCTTAACTGCAACTTGCATTCCTGATGTGGCTTAAGCGAACAGAAGGTGGTATTGTTGAATCGGCATCTTGCTTTATGTTCACGCCCTGTGTTCGTTGGGAATAACTTCTGCGTATGGGTAGAACCCATTTTTGTAACAGAATGCTAGATCCTTCAATGGGAAGACTTCAGACAGCTAATCCTCACAAACTGCAATCTCTCCCACTGACTTTCTTCCATTTCTTGGCAATTACTGCATGTGAACTACCAAACCAGCCTTGTTCAGCAGTCTCTTTGCAGCAGAGTTGAATTGCACCTTAAATATCATTTGAGGAAAGAAAGATGTTATTTTTGAAATATATCCCTCCCTACTGGTGCAGACTGACAGCAGTTACAGCCCTGAAGTTGGGCTAATGATCATGACATGGAGAAATAGTGGTAAAAAAAGACCTTTTACTCCAGTCCAGGATAGCTACACCACCAGTCAGGCATGCTGGTTCTCCCACAGCATAGCTACCATAGGAACAACTTTTTTCAAACTGCAAAATGACTGTCAGTGCAAGCAGGGAGACACAGTTTTTAAAGTGAAATAAGACAAAAGCTTGAAACTTAAATGTCTAAAACATGCAGCATTTTCCAGATTGCCCCTCCTAGTTGAGACAGGACTGTGGTTAGAGTTACTTTGGTCAAATTCTGTTTGTAGCAGAATTATGGCAATGCTACATTTAGCCTATGCTGTTATCTAGAACTTAAAAGAGCTGTATTGCTTTTTCAATTTAGAAACAGTGGCAGCTCAAATACTTTACTAGTCAGTATTGTTAAACCACAAATAGGT
Organism: Antrostomus carolinensis; assembly: GCF_000700745.2. Classification (NCBI taxonomy): domain Eukaryota; kingdom Metazoa; phylum Chordata; class Aves; order Caprimulgiformes; family Caprimulgidae; genus Antrostomus; species Antrostomus carolinensis. The sequence goes on from NW_010295491.1 coordinate 884, forward strand.
GTGCTTTGCTGTTAAACCTTAAAAATACACTAATACCATTCTTTGTAATAGTTCTCCAGTTCTTCTGTAGTAAGATGCTTCTGAGATTATTGTGCATTATTAATCTCTAACATTTTCATCTAGTCAAGTTCTCTTTTATTTGAGCTGTAAATATTCATATCATTTCAGTTCCTAAGACTAAAATTTGGATCTGAAGCAACTAAGGAAACTGGTCTTTTGCTGTAACAAAGGGTTATTCTGGTTGTATGCTTAAGGAAGGAATTCAGCATCTAGATTCAGTACCTGAAATTCAGATAGAATGAGCAAAATTGTACTGCAGTACAGTTATTGCAGAAGAACCTTGTTACTCGGACAGCTTGTGGACTTCATCATAAATTGGAAGCTAGTATAATTGACTCATTTGTGTAATATATAGCAAATGTTTGTAGGTATGTCCAATATATTAGAAACCAATCTAACCCCACTTCTGTACTGTGTCAGAGTTAAAAAAAAAATACAGTTTTGGACTCTTGATGGAGAAATTTAAATGATCTGTGGAAGCTGTCAGAAGCCAGCTCTGTATACATGACTGGGAATAAACTAATAAACTAACAGGTCTAACTCATTTGCTTTGCAATTGAATCCCTAGATTTATGGCTTCATAAACCACTGGTTTTAATTTTGAATTTGAACAGGCTTACTACTGCAGTTGATCTCCCACCTGAATTTATTCATCTTTATATCTCCAACTGTATCTCCACCTGTGAACAGATTAAAGACAAATATATGCAGGTGAGTACTTCAGTAAGTTGGTTAGGAAGAAGGGTCCCATATATTGCTCTGTGTAATACAGGATTTTTATAAGGCTGGTAGTAGTAAGTTGTTCTGTCTTACTGCATCTTTATTTCAAAGGCACATTTTTTTTCCCTAATGCACTGTGCAGTTCTTCATAGTGTTCAACAGATGTTTCGTCACCTTTTTACGAGATTTCACAGGTAATTACCATTTTTTTTTTTTAAAAAAAAAGGTTTTTATTTAACTTGAGTCCTTACATGCAAAAGGTTTATCTGTCACTTAGTGTGCCTTTTCTTTACCCCCAGCAGTAGATGTTTGCCTTACGCTTAGTTTTGAGCTCCAAGTTTATTTTCTGTACAAGTGTGCCCACCACTTCCAGACCTTTGGGGTGATGTTACAAAACTCACATGGAGGTCTTGCTCTTCAGTCATGACTTGCTGACCTACAGCAGCTTGCATGTCTCCTCAAAGACCTAAAAACCTTCTCTTTTCTATCTTTCTAACACCATACTCTCCACTTCCCAAGCCTGTCATAGTTCCTCAGTAGCAGCATGCAAGTTGTAGCCACTTTAAGAACCTTTACCCCTTGGGGAGGTTTCCATACCTTTGGCATGCAGGGGTTGTCTACATGCTGTGCGAGGTACTTCCCTGTACCCTAAACTGATCTGTTAGTTTTGCCAAGTGCCCAGTAGAACTTGTTTTCTTGGATATGTCACTGGTGAAAACAGTTCCATGTTCAGTTTACCCAAGGCTTTGTGAATCTCGACCAAGTCCTGCCTCAATTTTTTCCTCTCAATCCTGAAGGACTGCAGCCTCTTTAGTCTCTTGCAACAAGGTAGCTGTTCCTTTTAAGCTTTTTTGGTGTCCTTCTGTAGTGCCTTCTCTATCTCTACTATATCCTTAAGCTGCAGAGATAAAAATTGTGTGCAGTACACAGGATATGAGTGCAACATGGTTTTAGATACCAGCAAAATCCCCTCTGTCTTGTTCTCAGTACCCTTCCAGATGATGACTAACCATTTGTTATGTTTTGGTGGCTGCTGATGCTTCTCTGCTTTGGGACTCTGCCAGATACACATGGGTGGCTTGATCTGTGA
>NW_010295491.1:2778-27873 GCF_000700745.2 Antrostomus carolinensis
ATTACATTTGGTAGCAGAATAGGAAAATACCAGCAGAACTGGTCTGCAGATGAGAATGTGCCCACAGCGTGGGACACTGCTCAAAGGGGCTGCTGAGAGCACATAGCAGCTGTACTTCAGGCACACTGGAGACAAGAAAGAACAGAGGGTCAGGGAGCACATGCTGATGATCAGACAGCATGCACAGCTTGTTAACTGCGAATGCTGTGTATGAGGCCTCCCAGCAACTGAGACACAAGATGTTTTGTTTGAAAAGCATGGTACAAAACCAATCCTACTGAAAGTGGCACGATCCTCAGAGACTGGGAGTCAGCCAGCATCTTGCCTTTGTACTATCATTCCGAGTTTCATGTTCCTCAGTTATTAAAGTTACTCTTGTAACTTAATTGCAGAGAAAACATGTGATGCCTCTTGATTGCAGTGAAGGAAATAACTTGTTCAGTTTCTGAGTTCTCTTGGTATAGGTAGGAAACTTTGCAGTTGTAAGCTCAGTTCCTGTACAAATAGTTGGTAGCTTATTTTCAGTGTCAAATAATCTGAAATACTTTGGACACTTAATCTATCAAGTTCCCTCAGCTCTGTCTGATAAACATCATTCATGTATATGGTTGCTTTTAGAGAAAGGTTTGTGTTGTGAACTATGAGACCAGTTTAATGATAAATACCTGCTTTTTTCCTTGAGGAAAAATATACTCTGTATAAAGCAGATGGTCAGTGATTGGATCTGTGTATGACAAGTTGTAGGTGCCAGTTCCTAGGTCTCCACTTCCCAACTCCTAATGTGCTCTACAAGGTGTTCCCTCAGCAGCCCTTAGGAAGGAGAAACACTTCTGAGATCCCATCTTTTCATTGGAGCAGGTGGAAAATCACAGCTCACAGCCATGAGCTCTGAAGTGTCCTCTTGGATTAGGTGTCCCTGGTACTGTCTTTCCCTCCAAGACAGAGCAAGAGGGTCATGTGCTAATTCAGTGATAGAGCACTTTGCACAAAGCAAGTTTGGGATCAGTTCTGCTGCTGTCACTTTGCAGCTGGAGTGGCTTAATCACGGGGTGACTGGGGAATTTTGAGATGTGAAGCTTGTTCACTTTATGGTGTTCTTGTAGAAAGGAAGACTAAGCAAGAGGGGTGACCATAGTGATGACATCATCTTGGGCTATGACCCCTTCTCTCTGACTTTATTCAGAGATTACATAATAAAAAAATTAAGTACAGTGCATATGTAGATCTGGTGCTTCATTTGTGCATGGGATTAATCTTGAGAAAGCTCCTGGATCCAAAAGCACAGTACTACAAAGCAGAGCAGTCCATTTCTTAAAGGCAGTAGCAGTGTGGGAGGTAGAAAAGTAGGGGCAGCACGTACAAAGCTTGGGAACAAGGTTACTGCTGAAGCTGTTTCTCCCAAAATGCCTCAGTTGTACTGCTTGAGGGCCAAAAGTCCTTTAACTGACTTGGTTGCAAACATTTATTTGGATTATGAAACCATCTCTCTTCTGTTTCAGAACCGCCTGGTGCGCCTTGTTTGTGTCTTTCTTCAGTCACTAATCAGAAACAAAATTATTAATGTACAGGACTTGTTTATAGAAGTGCAAGCATTCTGTATCGAGTTCAGTCGGATACGAGAAGCAGCCGGTCTTTTCAGATTGCTGAAGACACTAGACACTGGGGAAAATCCATCAGAGACAAAAACATCAAAATAAAACCACTGTGGCACTGGCAAAAAAAACCCAACACCACAAAAGCCCCAAAACAAACAAAAACAAAAACCCCTGCCAGTATTCTATATCAATTAGTTGTATATTTTAAACTTAAATCACTGAATTAATGATGTCATACACTATAAATAGCATTTTATGCATTTAAACAATAAATAATTTTTTTCTGATACGCATGCTTGAGTTTGTGAAATGTGTTAGGCCTTATACTTGTGCTGGGTTTGACGATGGGTTAAGCTCTGTATGTCATATGCATATCCTGATCTACAGGCTCTAATTGCAGAGAGGATGTAAATGATACTTGCCATCTCACAGCAAATTTAAGTATGAATCTGACACTCACTCTCTTTGTGTCCAAAAGTCAACTTGTATCAAGGTAAGTAACTTCAGTTCCTGTTTGCTCTTTCTTTACTGTGTAAGACCTTCTAGAAGCTGCATAGAACTTCTAATGATGCATGTCTGTCTTGATATTAGAAAAATCTAAAGGCTTATCTTTACATGGCAGAAATGAAGTGTTGGGTGCTGTAGGCTCAGAGCAGTGCTCTCTCTTTTCAATGTCACTGAATTTTTCCAGAATACTGGCCTCATAGCAGCAGTAGTTGAAGTACCACTTCTCTTTCATGCTTGTAAACAGCATGTTTCACTGAGGAAAGATGGTCCCATTTCTTCCATAAAAATCCAAGCCACGAGCCCCTTCTGACTTCAACACCAAAATTAAAATAGCCTCCTCCTTCTAAAGCATTTAGAGTACTGTTCAGGTGTTAAGAGGCCAGGTGTTGGGGAAACCAGGGAGGGAGTCTGCTTAAGTATTATTTTAAGCTGATAGCATAGCTGCTGTTATTGAAGCCCTGAGACTAAAAAGGAAAAGAACTTGAAGAGCTAGCTGGTTCCAGTTTAATGCTGCTTGATAAATGAAAGCTGATTTAAATCTGCATCTGCTTCTCAAATTTTTATGGAGTGCAAGATCAATAATGCAAGGTCAATACAGTATTTTGGCTTTGTCTTTCCCAGTAATTTAAGTTGCTAAATTGCTTGGATTGAAAAGCCCATCGATCTCTCATCTCACACAGCATAGTATTTTGGTAAGAAGTCCTGGGAGAAGTGTTCTCCAGTCATTAGACTTGTTAAGGCTTGTATAGCTTCCCAGAATTAAGATGTATTAGGCCAACTAAAGTAGCATTTATTTAAGGTCTGTTCCAATTCTAGACATTCCCTCTAAGACCCATGACATTTGCTGTAAGTCACTGTTAACAGCAACAGTTAACCTAGCCTGTACACTTAATTACCACCTTAATTTTTTTTCATCCACTAATGTTGAAGTACAGTTTGACTGATCTTCTATGTACTGGTAGTACCCCTCTTCAAAAACAGGTGATAAAACACTTTATATAGATTTTAGGCTTATAACAAAATAATAGGCTCCATCAGAAAACTGCTTACTGCTGCTTCAAGGCATTGCTATCTACCTTGTGATTCACAGAAAAATAATTTAAGCCTTGGCAAAAAAACACCCCCAGTAGGTTACTACAATGATGATTCTATAGCAAAAGCCTAGCTGGCCTGCCTGTTCACAGTACTTGCTCGAGTTGTACTGACAGACAGACATCCCTAATCCCTGGCTTTGGCCTGTCACTAAAAAAAATTATCAAGAAGCATTACAGAAACCAAGACTTATCTTTCTAAAACTGGGAAACAGGAACAAGCCATAAATTTGAGAGCCCTGCGCACTGATGGAAACATTCAAACTTGTTAGTGAATTTACTGTACGCTTCTGCAGTGTTTGCTTGGTAGGAGGGAAGTTTCCCACATTGCCTAGTGTATTAGGTTTACAGGGCAAGGTTATGGTACTGGGGGGCTGCGGGGTGGCCTCTGTGAGGAGAGGTCAGGGCTGGCCTGTGCCAACCCAGCCAGTATGAGCTGGCACAGGTGAGCCCCTCAGCCAGGCTGGTAGCACCTCTGTGATAACTCCGTGTACCCCATGGAGAGGAACCAGGTTGGACCACTTAACAGACACCACACTGGAGCAGGGGAACACTGTGAGAAAGGAACAGCAGAGACCAAATGTTATACACTGACCACAACACTCCTTTCTCTGGCCCTCTGCCACCATCTCAGGGAAGGAAAGGGTAGAAGAATCAAGAGTGAAGGAATAAAGCCTAGGAAGACCAGGGGTAAAGAGAGGTAGGTTTAGTGTTGTCCTTGTTTCTAACTATCCTACTCTATTTTTTAAATGGCAATAAATTAAAATTCATCAAGTCAAGTCTTGTTTTGCCTGTGATGGTAACTTTTTATGTTGACCCATGAGTTTTCCACCTTATTTTCTCCCCTCTCCTACTGAGGGTGGGGCAGGGTGAGAGCAGCTGGGTGGGCATTTAGCAGCCAGCCAAGGTTAATCCACCACACCCAGGTCTTGGTTACACAAGGAAAACTCTACAACATTCTAAAAGGATCTCCCCCTTAGCTACCCAGCATAAAGTTCAGCTTGTTTGATTCTGTGCTACTTGAGTGTCTCAGATCCCATTTCCATAAGAGTAGCAAAGAACACAAACCCCTCAAGCTTCTCAGACATTGCTTTTTTATTATGGAATTTGAGCTTTTAGCCATTAAATTACAACAACAATGCATAACTTGACATTCTTACAGTTGTACATACACAATGGAAAAGACATAGCCCAGTGCTTAATCCAAACAATGCAACCAAGTTCGTACAAGGTTACCATAAAAGTCAGTTGTGACTAGTTGCTGACAGACTAGCAAGTTCAAATGGTTCTCTGCAGTTACATTTACAGTAGAAGTAACTGGCTTCAAAGTTTTGGACTTAAGCTTCAGACTAACAAAACAATGGAAACTCAAATTATTTTGGTCTTCTGAATTAAGTAGGATATGCTCATTTAAAAACACAGTATCATTACCATGTTTCAGATGGTGAAACGTAGCTTCAGGTCCAATGGAAGTATGGTGGACATTTTCCAGGCAATGCATTCTTCACACAAACACATGCAATTATAGAGACATTTTACTTTTAAAACTTTCTCAGATCAAGTTTTGCAATACAGCAGGATATCTGAGGAGAGAGATCAGGACCCATACTGAACAAAACCAAAAGCCTTCAGCTTGATTTGTGCATGTTTAATGTAGAATTCCAATTCCCAAATCGTCACATATCACCTATGAGAGAAAAGAACACATCTAGTGAAGATTAGTCTCAAGGACAGGAGAGATGTTACAATTTTTACAGCCATTCTGGTTAATCAAAAATACACTACTGCCATCTTCCATTTCAGGAATTGTAATTCCTATTATAAAACTCCATCTTTTCAACTTACCCAAGGGAAGAGCAAGACTCTTCCCTTCCCCACCCCAACTCCTCATCCCCTTAGCCCAGCTCTAAAGCTCAGTCAACTGCACAGTAAGGACATTCAGTTTCCTGGCTTATCAAAATAAAGCTTTGATAGATTTAATTTTCTGCCACTTAACCAGAATTAGTTCATCACATACTCTTAATCTGAACATGAGACAGAGCAAAGTAGAGCAGAAAAGGAAACCAGAAAGAACTGCTACTCTCTCTCTCTCCTTGTAACAGCAAGCTATGACATTGGTCCAAGCCACTGTGCCAAGTCTCACCCAGCCTCGTGGCTGAAGGGAGACATACAGAAGAGAACAGTCTCCTGACAAACTGCCAACACCAAGAACTCCATTCCCTCAGGTTAACCTGACAAGATATTGCAAACAAACATACAAAAAGCACACACACACACACAAAAAAAAACCCCAACCCACCAAAAAAACAAACAAAACTCCCAAGTACCCACCTAACCATCACCACAGTATCATCATTACTGGCTTGATTCAAGGTGCTAAAGGCTCTGTTGAGCAAAAGTTGCCAGTTTTACCCAACACTTGGGATGCTGATGTGCAGCAAAAACATATCCTTATTACACATTGTGGCAACAACTGAAAAATATTTCCTAAGTTGGGAATGCCATTCTTAACATACTAGTGTTTACTTCAAAGTACAGTTGGTATTGCTAACAGTAGCTGCATGCCTAGACTAGTCTAGACAGCAGAAGTCTGCTTTTATGGGGTAGCTAAATAATCAGCCCAACCTGTTGTGCCCTATCTGTTGCCATCATAATGTCAACCCAACACTTTCCACTTAACGATCAAGCTCATAAAAACCTGCAAGTGTAGATACCGCCTCTACGTCAGACATCCTCTGACCACAGGGCACGGAAGCAGGGTAACCACTGCTAAACACTTGCTGGGCTCCTCTCTGCACAACTACTACTGACTAGTCCTTATCAGGCCAGGCAGAAAACCAGGACAACCACTCCTGAATCAAGAAGTGATTTAAAAAAAAAAAAAGTCTTTGCACATTTGACAAAGTTGTTGCAAAGGTGTTTCTCTGTGCCAGTTACACCCTGACACAGGGCTAGAATTCCCAATGTGCAACAACCCAGCCTTGGCAGGAACGCACCTGTGCCCAGTTTATTAAATCAGCATGGATTAAAGGCATTCTCACTGTAGTTATGTTATCCTGGCACACCTCCAGCATCTAGCACTACTTACTGGCAATAGGTGACTGCACTACATTCACATATTTGGGGGGGTGGGGAGTAGGAGTTACTGCTATCTAATCAAACTTCCCTAGTACATGCAAAGAATCTTCCAAGTATTACTTAGAACCAAAGAAAAATCCAGTCTAGGGTTAGTCAGTAAAATAAAATCCAAATTTTCTAGTTAAATTGATACTGCAGGTAATTAAACTCCTTATTAACATGCATTTAGATCTGAAATGTCTACAGTCCATTTCTGCTTGCTATCAAGTCTAAAAGCTGAAGCTAGTCCAAACAGTTATTTACTATTAATTTATTCTCCAATTTGACATGTGTAGATTATCAATAAACTAAGATTTCTGATCAGAGGGCCTCTAGTCTCACTTTAAACACCAGTCCATTTTGACATGTTCATAGCTCTTTTTTAAAATCACTTGAACTTTACAAGTTTTCTCTGTAACAGTAACACTAGAACTAACAAAGCCATACCAATGAATGTGATACTAACAAAACTCCTTCTACACCACCACCACCCCCGAGTCCTGGCTAGGGATTTTCCCCAACTGATTTCAACATCACCTTTGGGAGGCTGTTCACTTCATGTGGACACCATGCTTCAGCTTTGTATTATCATACCACATGAATGTCTCAAGTAAGAAACTCTGCCTGATTCCAGCAAGAACTGACAAAAAGAGGTATCTCAGACAAAATGCACAGCTAGGAACAGAAAGAGATTGGGCCAGGGGAGGCCAGAAGGAACCCATCAGCTCCCACATTAGGCAGGAGATAGCCTAAGCAGAAGAAGCAGATCAAAGATTCCCCATATGGTAGGGAAGGGAGTCACAAGGCACCTATCCTGCAAAAACATTCATAGCAGGAAAAGACTCATCGAGTTCTGACCTTCATATAAACTTTCGGTAGTTGAAGTGCTAGAAACTAGAAATACCAGTTTGATCCAATATAGTAGGTAGAGATCAGCAAAGTCTGGGAACCCATATTTACCTAATAGCTGCTTACAACTGTTTACTCTAAAAGCAATCTATTTGAGTTATAAAAGTAGGTGATAAGCTTCACATTTCTAATCCTCTCTTGCTACTGTTCTAAGCTCCACAGATTGTCTCTTTCCTGTCCTGGACTTTTTAAACCCATCACTTTTTGCTAATACATGTCCGCTTTTTGACTGAGGTCAGACTAATGATTCGCTTCGGAAGATTTTTGTCATTGTGCTTCCAAGGAGAGCAACCTGCTTGCTGGAGGCACTGCAATTCGGCCTTTTATTGTCATCATTCCTCAGCAACACAGCTGGCCTTAGGAGACCTAACTATACCAAAGGTGAACTATGCACAAACCAATTTGGCTGAAACACGTGTAACTACACTTGTGAAAGGCTGAAGTGAAAGCGGTATAGTGCCAGCACCAGAAACATCCTCCAGGAATCTTCACGCTCAAGATATTCTTTTAAGTCAGTGCTATAACTTACACTTCAGATTTTATAAGCACACTTCTCAGTTTGCAGGTTCTTTAGCTTTTCCTCCAGCTTTCTGCCAGATTGCAGCTTTGATTCCTAAGAAAAACTTTTTGTTTTATAGGTATTACAAAAAAGCTGAAGTACTTACCACATTTCTCCCCTCCAGCACGAATATTGCGCTGCGGGTATCAGCAAGACACAATCCACAGACTGACAAGACTTCTCTTGGTAACACCTTTCGGTTCCTCCTTGAGCTAGAGTTTAAACCCTCTCAACATTTACTACATCAATGTTCAGCTTTGTGTTAAGGAAGAGGGAGAAGACTTTTTAAATATTGAAGAGACAGTTAAAAAGGCAGTTCTGGAAATGTTGATAAGCTCCTTTTGGAGACGTAAGTGCCCCCATACATTGTTTGGTTTAGTTGTGGGTTGTTTGTTCATTTGTTCAGTTTTGCAGATGGTTGGTCAGTCATATTCCATTCTCATGTGCTTCTTGTAAGATAAAGGCATCATAAAAACTTGCACCTGCTGGTGACATCAGAACTACAACCTGACAATTTTCTAGTAAACCTAAAAGTTACACTCCTACAGGGAAGAAACAGATTTCTTTTTTTTTTTTTTTTAAGTAGGCATTAATAGATGTATTTTGAAGGAAATTTAGGGTGAAACATCTGCTCTGCAAAGTAGAATTTCAGATTATTTTCCCGCATCTGAAACCTCTGTCATTTCTGGAACATTCATTCCAAAATAAAAAAAAAATGCTTCTATTGAAGCGCAATATAAGTTAGAAAAAGAATTGCATATTTTCTTAAAAACATTCCAAATATACATTTTAAAAACAAAATGCACTCTAAAACAAATGTCTAGTAAAAGACACCGTTTTAAGCAACCTGTAGTAACAGCTTTACAGAAGAAAATTGAGGAATGTATTATTATTTATAACATGACAATGCTAAAATCCTAAACAATTCACTTAACACTCTTAATAAGTAGTGTTTAAATATACATATTTCTTTACAAAACAGTTTAGCAATTCCTTATACCACTTACAGTATAGAAATATTTGAATAAGAGGTTGTAATGGGAGATGCCAGGTTTTATATTTACTCTCAGATGCTTCAGGTTTCTAAGTGTTTTACTATAAGGCACAATACTGCTAATCTAAAAGAAAGGAAAAAAGCTAATGGCAAACCGAGTCAAAACTCCTAACGTGGAATATCCAAGAGAAGAGTTCCAGCATCTCTATGCAAAGAAAAAGAAAGAAACAAAACCAAGCTTTGTAGATCCTAAGAAACCGTTTCAACTTTTACATAACAAGGTGGGACAGGATGGGAGCAGGAATAAGAAGGAATTAAGTAAATTCTTATAAATAGACTAATAAATATATTTCAGCCATAATTAGCCCTTTACCTCTGTCTACTGAGTTTAAGATTGAAAGAGGTAACCAGTGTGCATATACCTAAATAAGTCTACATGCTCAGCACGTGAAGACCACCCAGCACAACCTATTACTGCCAAATTCAGTACAAAAGCTAGCAAGATGGAAAAAGTCTACTTTTCTCTCAGCATCCACTCTGAGTAGAACACATTACAAGATCAAATTAGTATTTGTAAGGAAAGTTGCAACTAGCAATTTTTTCATCACGAAAAAGGGTATGCAACATATCCACAAAGTTATTAGATTCCTTCAAGGTTAGATTATGTCTTTTCTACAAATATCCATCTCCAATTACAACAGATCAGAACTTTCAGAACATTTTAATATTTATAGTCTTGTAAGTGTTCTCCATGCGTACATACGGAATGTAAATAGTGCAGCCAAAATATTTATCCGTTAAGACACTCTACATTGTTTTCACTGCCTAGTCTTCGTCTTTGTTACAGCCCTCTGGAACACAATGACATTGTAACAATGCTTACAGAAAAAGGGTTATTGCATCTTTTTTTAGGATGAGACATCCAGAGGAGATTTTATAAAATCCTCCTGTGTACAAAATTCTTAGTTATTAGCCCTTTTGGAACACCAGCTAGAAAAGTTTGAAAGGTAAAATAATTTACATTGTTATTTTTTCCGTTAACTAGACAGAAGTCCATACTAATTAAATAAAAAATAATAGTTCTTCAACAGTCTATTCAAGATATCTTCCATGAAGCAGTTCAGTGGGAATTTCCATTAGACAGATGTTCTCCATGCCGGTTATTACTGACATCCACATCTAGAAGCCAAGAATTAGAAGAAAAATTGTTTGTTGACTTACCATTTTAATACATTTTATCTGTTGCATTAATCCAAACTCCAGCAACAAATTTCATATTCATATATACCTAAGGTTCTCAAGATTCTCTGTGTAAGTAATCCTCCTAAGACACTGTTTGCATCTTCCCCACCCCAACCCCCTGTCCCAAAGACCAATTTTCTCCAGCTCAACAGAATTCTCTCAAAAATCTACCTACTTATATTTTCTGAACACCAGTAGTGCGTGACACCGCTCAGTCTGGTCCGCAGCGCAATACTAACACTACTAACATCACTTCAAGAATGGCTTCATCTAATGCAATGAATGGCATTAAGGATTGTCACGTGAAACTAAATTATTACTTACCAAGTAACGCTGTGGTTTCACCTGCGTCCTCTTTTAAACTGGTGCATTGCAATACAGACTCGTTAGTGGAGGAAGCTGATAACTCGCTTACTTCGTTTCTGTCATCGTCTTGCAAAGCGATACTCAGACTTCCGACTGAAACGCTGCCGCTTATCGACTCGGGTATCGGAACTTCAAGTACATCTTCAGGGTCCCCCTTCAAAATTAAATATATTGAACTGAAACTTTTGTCTACCATTAGGCATCAACATTCCTCCGCCTCACCACTGTGTAACCTCACCTTATTGGAAAAAAGATGATTTTTTTTTTTTGGCCTATTTTCTATGTGCTCGTGGGTACAGTGTTAAACAGGGTCTGCTTTCAGTGTTACTGTCTGACTGAAAGAAACAAATCCAAGCACAAAAGCATCCACTTTTTCAAAGTCACTCCAAAGCCAAGAACAGCAATGGCAAGAGTCAACCCAGCCAGGCTTTTGGATGGAATATTTCAACACTGTAGCAACAGTAATGCTGCAGTCTGGTCAGGAGCAGGCTCAGCACATGCAAAGTCTTCGCTGAGCAAACCTACTGATCCTTTCTGAGTTTGTGGAAGCTGCTGTTTCTCCATGATAGAGTTGGGCAAGCTTAGACTTTTTTTTTTTTTACTGGGTGAGCAAACGTTTGACATCAGAACAAGCTTCCCCCCTCCTTTACCTCCAGCTGTTCCAAAAATGCAAATATGCTGGCTTGTCACTTTGCAGGAACAAAACATCTACAGCACAGGCAAAGGAATTTATTTCACCTATTGTACAGCATGAGCTATTTCTGATCCATTCTGAAAGTTAATTAGAAGTCCTACCTGCACAATTCTGTTCCTAAATTAAACAGACTACCTTCATTACAGTACTGCCATTGATATACTGACATGATTTATACATAAGCACGTATACTGCATTTCAAGTAGCTATTCTGTGAGCTTCATAATGAGTATTTTTCCCCTCCTCAAACAATTAGCACAGGCCCATCTTAAGAAATTCTCAATTGATCCTTTCTTTAGCACCAGAGCAGCATATTTTAAAATGTACTGAATTTTAATAAGCTATAGAACTGCTACCATTAAACACATGTTAAGACACATGATACTAATCTCTAGGTATGCGGGTGTGGAGCATTAATGATTTTGGTTTCCAAAACTTAGGCAGTTAAAAAAAGCACCAAGATGACAAGATTCAACAATGCTCTAAATCAGTCAGACATGTTGAACTGCAGTTCTTTTCTTGTAAGAAATAGCATAATGCAGAACTAGACTGCTGAAGTCTGTGCTTTACAAAAGAGAAGCCAGGTAATAGGACTTAGTGTCTTCTTTCTACTTTGAGCCTTTAAAAATTCTGAAGCATCTGAAGTATGTCTTCCACAAAACTGAATCGAGCCCTCAGCCTCTCTGCAGAAGGTTCCATAGGTTTCTATAATAGGGCTGCACATTCTTGCCTGCAGTTACACCGCTCAGCAAGCACACTGCTGAAAGAAGCTGCCTTGCTCTTTGCACTTTTTTCTCTCCTCACATCAATTAAAAATTCACACAATCACTCTACAAACGAGATCAGGCAACCCGGATCAGGCTGAAAACTAAGCTAGAAAAAAAATACTGAATGATTTCCCACATTACTCGCATCAGTGGGGCTTGAATGATTGGTGCATAAGCAAGACATTTTCCCCATTCCATTAGAAAAAACTGGGTTTCTGTATTTAATATACTCCCATTCAACTTGCTTTCTAACACTTATTTTGCCTAACAAGTGGAGGAGGTATTACTCCTGTTTAGGCTTGGTATCAGTATCCTCTGCAACAGCACGAATTGAAGGAATACAAGTGTTCTGAAGGTTCTAGTATTTCAGTTTTCAGACTGTATACAAAAGGATATAACCTTCTGCATATAATGCAAGTTACATCAACTCCAAGAATGGAAAGAGAGCAAAAAATAAGCTGTTATATTACAGTAATAATAGCTATTTCACATGACAAAGATTGCAACTCTTGAACAAAGTCTGACCTAATACACAGAAGCACCACAATCTGGTATACATATTACATAGCAAGAGTATTGGCACCTTTGACAAAACAAAAAAGTAATTCATAGAAGCCTTCCATAGATCTGCTAAGTCTCTGCAACGAGGTAAGAGGAAAGAGCAAAAAGGCAGACCTAGTCTATGAAAGAAAGGTCCCTGAAACCAAGGAACACCCCTATTTTGTGAAGATCTCTGCAGATCAGTAGAAGAGAAGTAGACTCATGCCTGTGGCATTTTAGTGGAACTCAAGACTATTTATCAATAGTGACCAAGTAACCTACCGCATGTGTCTTCATCTCTCTTTTCTGGTGCTGTCAGAAAGAAATGAGAGCACATCATTTTCTCTACTTAACCAATTTCTGGTGAATGTCTTTAGGAAGGTTCTAAGTACTGGTTTACTTGCAGGGGTAAAACACTGGGCATATGTGGAAGCACACAAACACTCAAGACAGAAAAACTGTAACTTCTTCCCTTGAATTGCAGTTCTCAAGATCAAAGATATGCTCTAGATCTACTGAATTAAGTTATATTTTTGCAGCTTGGGCAAGTTGCCTCACCTCTTCAACTTCCTTACAATCATCAGCCAGAGACAGGAAAAAGTTGGTTATCACAGAAGACTACACAGAGGATTCGTAAGATGCTCAATACATTGTTTAAGTTCTTACCCATACAATTCCCTTATTCTTCTATTTCTCACTCAATCTTGCATGTTTGCCCACACAAGTCTCAGTGACAACTGTTCTCAACCTGAACAGTTACATCAAGTCTTGCCTCCTGCACTGTACTGCTACTTTGAAGATTAAATCAAGTGTGCAACGTACCCAGTATCCCAAAGCTTTGATAACATCTAGTTTACACATTGGACAAGTCCGGTGGTCCAAAAGCCAAGGGTCAATGCATGTTCTGTGGAAGATGTGCCTAAAGAAAAGAAATGCCCTTTAAAACTTATCATGAAAGCCACATGCTATTCTTTTAAACAATGTGCAAGTTACTACATTAAAAAATAAACCCATTTCTTTATAACCTTGACAATTAATTTACTAAGACAGTTCTAGAAGCATCATCTTTCATGCCAGCTTTCTGAAATAAGAAATATTACTAACCATAAGGACACCACAGAGCTACCAAGTTCAACACTGTACAGTTCTAACTTAATACTAAGAAAGCTCTACTTCACCCCTACACTTCTGGCAGTTGCTCCTTTTTCCTGCATAGATAGGAAGCGCTACATGGTCTCCCAGTGCCCTTCAACATGTAATAGGCCGTATAAATGGCACCGCTTCAGCTCTGCCACCAGAGTTTCAGAAGTTTTCAGAAAGGTCATCATGTATTTCTTAGGGAAAACAAGCTAAAGAGGAAAGAATAATTATGGCAACTTACTTGCATGGCAGAATTCGCACAGTGTCTTTCAGTTTATAGTTCTCAATGCACACAGCACAGTTTTCCACATCAACATCTAAACCCTAAAGATGACAAGACATTTAAATGCTTGTTACAGAACAAGCTTTGTGTAATAGGTAACTTCACAGAATGTAAAATGTATAAAATGGTTTAGCAAATAAAAACATCTCCCTCATTTAATTCAAGATTCTATCAAAAGGTGATTTGACCAAGTAATACCAAATACTAAAAGCAGCCAAACTCTTATTTTCCGATTTAAACAACTACACGTTACCTTAAGTAATTTGTTAAGTCTTAAACATTGGCTTTGCTCACGGGAGCACAATAAAATTTCAGTTTAAAGTAACTACAAAACAAAGAAATTTTAAAAGAAGTCATCTTCGATGAAAGCACACCATCAAATTCTTAAGTGATGGTCCCACAGACTTGCAAGGGCTTAAGCAGAATGAGATTCATGGGCCTAAATGCTGCAAACCCTTCTCCACTTTTCTTTTTTCTTTGTTCTACCACATCCTACCAGATACCCCTTGGTAGTTAGAAGAAAACTGAAGTATGCAGTTTGGGATGGTTTTTAAAATGTCTCTCCAAGCTCACACCAGGGAGACAGTCAAAATGCAGTATTTCCCCATCTCAATTTCTTGTACCTTAAGAATTAAGGTATAAGGTTAAATATCTTTCCTAACAGGTCTCACTACCTTCTTGAAGCCACACTTGTAGCTGCAGTGCAAATACGATGGGTATCTCCGGATACAAGAGAAATAATGCAGTGTCAACTGGATTGTATAAAACATAAGTATCACAAGAACAGATAGTGGGCCAACTTCTTCCCTTTCATCCCCACAAAATAAGTATTTTATGTTTACTGCTTACTGAAATACGTCAATTTCATCACCACAAACACTCAAATGAATTAGTACCACAAGCAAACTTTCAAGTTCAAGGCAAGTTTTCCCCGCCTTTGCATACTAACAATTTACATAATTAAGGCCTTAAATTCCCAAGTATATAAAATTAGGACTGTTTTTTTTACAAAAGCAAAGTTAAGACAAGTATTTATTCTATAACAGTTTTTTTTTATTATTCTGTAAAAGAGGCAAAGTCCAAATATACAATATGTAGCACATACTCAAATGAGTGTCCATTTTACAATAATCTCATAAGCTTCTCAGGGAAGATCTACATGATAGCAAATACACTTTTAAAATATTGACCTATTTTTAGTTAAATACCTCAACCCCAAGTGAAATGATAATGAAAGACTAATGTGTCACAATAAAAGAAATTTACTCTTTTAATCATAGTGGATGAAAGGAAGTATTTTAAGAAAAAAATGCATATTTAGAGAGTAGACAGGACTACTTCCAGAAAAATTTACATTAGTTCATGGAAGTACTTCTGCATCATTAAGTTACATAAATTTGCTGATAGTAGGCTGATTCAAATTGAATTAGAAGATATTATTTACCAAGCAGAAAACCCCTATTTTAATAGGGATTAAATTAAATCTAATCTCATTCTACTTTGCTTAACTAACATGGCATTCATAGTTACAACCAGCATACTGCATAACAACTTGGTTAAATCCCCCCATTTTATTTATTTCAGTCAAGAGTATATTGATTGGAAGGAAACATGGGCTACACTGCAAAAAATCTCTAACAAATCCTTTTTAGAGGTTTACTGAACATCAGCTTAAAAGCAGTTAACAGCTTCCTTGTGGTTCTCCCCACAGGTTTCATCATGACCCTTTTACATCCATTTCTTCCTATGCTGATGTTATGCTTTGATACTGCTTTACACAAGTTTTGGTTCAACTCCATCTTTCTTGATCTCACCAGTGTATGAACATCCCTCTGTTCACAGCTTGAAATAGATTACTTTTTGATGGAATGTTGAATATAATTTAAAAGTAACAAATACTTGTAAAATGCTACTTAAACATGCTGAATGCATAAGAGGAAAAGAGGCAAGTTCAAAGACAGTTGGGTTTTTTTTCATTTCAAAACTGATTTACTAAGTGAAGGACACACTCTCTGTAGCATGTGACCTGAGCTGAACAGCTTCTGTTGAACCACAGCTTGTAAAGTTCTTACATATGACAAATGTCCTTTCTCACCTTAATTTTATTAATGGGTTAAAAAACTAATCCTTGTTTTTAATCTCTGAGCAAATCGGTCCTCAAGTGAAAACTAATCAAATAAGACAAATAAGAGTGAAAAAAAAGTCTATGTAGTAGAAGTCTAGCGTAAACTAATTTAGCATCTAGGATCAGAGCTGCCTGAAACTCTGAATGGAATATTTTCTTTCGAAATCTTGGCTTTTTCTACTTCAGTTACTCTAATACAGCTATGAGTTTAGGCTACATGCTGTCAAAGCTAATTTTTTGAAAGCTGTTTAAATTTTTGGAATAGCTTTACTTTAATACATAGAAGTGTACTTCTAAAAAAATGTATGCTTCAAGTAAGTCTATACAGCTCCTTAGCATATTTATGTCAAAAGATGAAACAAGTGTAACATTTTTGAGAACTTTTCAGATTTCTCAGGCCTTCTGATCAATAAAAAGATGGATGATCTTTTAAGAAAAAAAAATTACATCAGCTGTAAGAACTGTGCAATGAATAGGCCCTAGGAAGTATTTTGCAATCCACTTGTTGATGTTTTCAAGTGCTGATAAGATTAGTATTTCCTCATCTTCACAGTACCAGCCCTGTAGTCTCCTGCAACATTCTGTGTAACTAGATATTCTTTGCAAAAAAACAGCCTTACATTTCATAAGTAGTTCAGATTTGAGTTTTCAATTTTAAGCTTTGTCTTCTAAGTAAAGGTGCTAAAATAAGCCTAAAATTGTACACAGTCAGACAGCAATTACAAGGTTAGAATTTCAGTTTAAATTCTATAAAGGCATTACAACAGTTTTTAAATCATACCGAAATAACCAGAACCACTAAATTACCTTTTCTCCACGTTTCACAGTATGTAGCTGAAGCTGGCTGATTGCTTTCTTGGTTTCTTTCCTATGTCCCTTGAATAAAGATTTTTAATATTAGTACACAAGTTAGTTTTAAGAGTTACATTTCAAAGCTTTTAAATACTTTCCATGTGGATTACTAAATCTTCTGAATGCATTTAAAGATTCATCTCTGGCTAGCTCATTTGTTTACAAAATACCTCCAAGCCAGGAGATGAAGACCTGCAAGTTTCACATTCTCAGGGCACAGCAGCAAACATTATCTATGAGCATAGTGCTTTTAAAATGAACTCAGCCAGTGCAGAACTATGCAGACCAAGCTGACATACGCAGCCTTGTATCACGACGGCCTGCATCAAGGGCCTTCCCGCACAACAAAACTGACACTAATTTAGGATTTAGAGGCATCAGAGCTGAAAGAAACAGTCATATAACCAGACCTTCTAGTTAGGCAAGCCCATGAGCAAGCACAGCGCACGTTTTGCACAAGCTTGAGAGAAGGTGGAATCCAGGCGGGCAGCCCACAGCTGGCCAGCAGGTCAAAAGGCTGCTTGTCGCTATTAAGGCTGCCCCTCGGTTAAACACTGTCTCACACATTATACAAAGCCTCCCACTGAAAGGACACATTATGCAAAGGAGATAACAAGAAAGGCTTAACAGACATGAGACACCATACTGCACTTCTATACAGTAACAGTCCTAATTATGCTTAGAGGGGAAGCAAGAAAAGAAAGCAGTACTGTATTCCAAGACAAAGTGCTAGCTACTGCTAGAAACTGAATACTCCCAATTAACAGATGTTGATCTGTCCAGCTGCAACCCTCACTGATGAAATGCCATAAAGGAATAAAAAACCCCATAATGGTAGCTTTTATCTGTAATGATAATTACAATTACTTATATCATTTTATAAACTTATGGTATTAAAAAATTGGGAATTTTTTTTAATTCTTTTTGGTGTTAAGGAGAGTTAAGTCTGAAAAGTCTCTCAGAAATGGACAGACAACCAGCAGGGGTCTATCCCACCTTCTGTATCAGCTCAGGGTTTTATGCACAGTCCTGCTTAATTTGCAGTAGCAAGGAGGCCTTCCAAGGTTTTACTGCTAACCTGTTGTTAGAATATATCTTAAGATGGCTATCTTCACCTTCGCTCAGCAGCTACACAGTAGCCTGCTTTGAAGCATGGCATACTTAACTCCCAAGTTTTAATTATACTGGAGTCAGTAAGCCAAGCAAAACAAGATTTTGGTTAGAAAACCGGCTTTTTCCCCAAAAAATCTTTCAAGACTCCTAATGATATATTTTGACCAAGATCTTCATTACATTTTTAAACTTGGCACAGTTTGGTAAACTTTTGTTTTCAATAACCACTTGAAAAGAGGGAGAATTGAGAAAGTGCCATAACCTTCTAATGCTAGACAATTTTATTTAATTAAGAAGCATTTAGTTGACAAGCCAAATGGCAAAATCTATTAAGAATCTGTGGTACATATTTCTGGAAAATATTGTATTCACCCTAAAAAATGCTCTTTAAACTATTCATAAAGCATGTGAACTTCCCTTGGCATGAGCTATCCTAAAGCCAACAGGAAGAAGTAACTTTCTTCACCAAACAACTGTTACAACACAAAAACACACCCCCTTTTCTATAAATACTTCTCAAAAATTTTGTTTTCTTTAAAGTATTCTCAGAATGTAAGTTCTAAGACTTAAAGTTTAGTAAAAAAAGACTCTAGGGAACCAACATTTCAAGTAGACCACAAGTTTAACCAATACCGAAGTCTCATGTGTTATGCTCAGTTACTGAAAGAGAGAAACTAAATGTTTCCCTATAAGAGTCCTGTAATTCCTAAACAGAGCTCAGAAGGCAAACAAAAATGCCCTTCCCTCCTCCCTCAAAGCTAGAATCCACACATTCAAGTGGAAGGCAGGGGAAGTCCACGTGATAAGCAGTCATTTGAAACGTGGTTGGTTTTTTTTTTTTTTACTGAATTGAAGATAAAAAAAATAACCTGAGAACTGCCTGCAAAGAAAAACAAGTGCAACCTTCTTTTTCACTGTTAGTAGAGAACTGCGGTAGAGATACTGATGACCATGGAGGAATGCAACCTATTTGCACCAGCTGAAAAGCACAGGGAAGTGCCATCCTAAGATATTGTCAAAACTCAGCTGGACTAGGTCCTCAACCACTCCATGCAAGTTGCTCTCTTAAGTGCTGGAGTTTGAATCAGATAGCCTCCAGAGGTCCCTTCTAATCTAAATTATTCTGTGATTAAGAACTTCCCTCAGGGCAAAAGTAAAACTGACTTCTTTTTTTTCCAACCTATCAAAGAAGAACAGGGATTTGTAAGGGGCAAATTAAAGAGCAGAGTTACTCCTTCCTGATCTTCCCAGTACTCCCACCGTTTTCAACACTTCAGATAGTCTAAAATAGCTGAATCTCACCACACATACTCCTTCTACTCTGCTGCCATTAAGTACTCTACAGTAGAGCATTAGGATTACAAGTATCAAAAGCAGTTTTCATAAAGCTTTAGAACCAAAATTTTAGCCCTCATTGCTTGTGGGTCTTAAGAAAAAAATAATTAGCACGGTCCCTCTCCATTAGGCAAAAGATCTATTTAGTGAAATTAGTACTTTCAGAACAAAAATTACTGAAGAATGAAAATAATTTTTAATGTCAAAGGGAAGTTAAGTTGGGTGACAAATCCCACGAGAACCTGCCTTTACTCACTTGTTGACAAATGGCTAAATATATTTCCCACGACTTCATACAGGTATCTAATAATTATAAGTAGCCAAACTTGCAACACCAATTAGCACACTGCTTATTAGCCTCACTAACCATTGCTGAGTAGTGTTCACAGATAGTAAAGCAGCAAGAAGGCAGAGAACTTCAAGAATGCTTCAATAAACAAGCAAAGTTAGGCAACTGATTTGACACGAGAAGATGGTAAATACTCTAAAGCGTAATTATCTCCAATTACCTGGTTTCCAAACTGTGATCCTGTATACAGGAAACGTTGTATATAGTAAAATATGAGCCAAGCAAGCGATATAATCATCATGGTGATGAAGGCGATGGCTACAAACACAACTGACTGACCACTGATATATTCCTGCACGTGTCGTGTGCCAACAACTATAGTCATTTTTACTGGAATCCCTCTTCGTACTGGCTCCAATATCTCTATACCTTTTGGGTAGCCAACCATTATCACCACTGTATTTCCTGTTCCTGTTGGAGGGGGGAAAAAAAGAAAGAAAAAAAAAAGTCAGTCATCACAGAAAAAATTTAGGCATTCTGTCTGGTTTTGATGCTAATTTGTGCCTCTTCACTTAATAACAGCAAGCAAAGTTACAAGAAAACATCTGAATTTTTTTCAGGCATACCAGACTTGATAGAAAGTTTACTAGTAAAGAACCCTTTATTTACTTTATGGAACTCTCAAACACAAGATAAACTCCAACAGATGCATCTTTACTCAAGGTCCTATACTCCTCATTCCAAACAGGGAGGTTGGATGTAGATGCCATGCAAAAAACCAGGCAAATCAAACATCTCATCTTGAAGTTGCTGAAGTTCTAACATACAACTCAGGAACAGCTGGTCTTTTATCTGTCATCATTGTGGGAATTTTAGCTGTAGCTGGAGACAGTACGTGAATACCATGAAGAGAGATACATCTATCAAGTTTGAATCTGAATCCATAGCACAATTACACTGGATATGTGAACGACAAGAGAAAAAAGATTCAGATATTTAACATTAAACTACATTAAACATTGAAACACTTAAAGAGATTATTCAATATTCAAAGTGTAATGAGATTTCATGACAAGGACTTGTCAAGAAATACTTTGTGACTCTTCTGGGAGCATGGAACCAAAGGATTTCTCTATTATATTAGAACTTGAAAACACTCAATCCATATGAAAAAGCACCTAATTAAAAAAAAAAAACCCAAACAAAAAAACCCACCACCTTTAAGTATCATAGTGCTACCAAAAATGTTAGGATACTGTCAAAACCAACTAGCAGAAACCAAAGATCCTCTGAGACTAGAGTTTTACTCCACTTTGTCTGGAAGCACCTCCAGTATTGTCTCAGAAACATCTAACCCAAGTATTACAAAATAAATTATAAACAAATATACTTGTTAAAAGTGTCACTTTTTCAGTGGTCTATGCCATTTTTATTTGAATTTGGTTTCTGCATACCAACATTGCTATATACCCTTGATAAGTCATGGCTTTATAGCTTACTGCACTCCTATGTCTCAGAAGAAGGGAAACTAAGCTTGATTCAGAGAGAAAGTAGAGAAAGAAGAAAGAAGAGAGGGGTTTTCCTAGCTGGAAAGCTAAAGCTGTAATGACACAGCTACCTTTTTAGATTCACAAGATTACCTACCTGCAACAAGACCTCCCACTGAAGACTTAAAGACTTTTCCCCTCCTGGCTGCGTTAGACTCACTACTGAAAAGCTACGTCAAAAGAAATGGTTGCCTAATTTGTAACATCAAGTGGGGAATTTCAAAACTCAAAGCAGCATTCCAGACTCGCCCACCTCTCCGCCTGCTAACACAATGAGTTATTTGCCTGAAATATTTAAAACAAACTCCTTTGGTTGAGACAGTTCTGGCTGTGACACCTTGTCAACCTGGCTAGTCTGCTACCATGCCAAGGGGAATCTGCAGGAGTTTCACTTCTTCATGTGGCATAAGGTGCAGGAGGTCTGCTGTGGATGAAACACTAAAGGTTCCAGTTATTAGTTGAATAACCCTCCTGTCTCAACACCAGCTACCCTTTTTCAGCTTCACCTTACGCAGCCATCCCACTCCTGGTCACCTACTGTAAGAACCACTATACCCATCTGCCAGATCCAGGCCCAGCAAGAAAGCAGATTTTCCAAACTGTGCTACATTTATGGAAGTTTTGAGGATGGTGCAAAGAGACAATGAAAAAGATGCTACTGGGGAAAGGCCCTGCTTGTGCTTGCCCTCAGGCTCGCCAGCAGCACCCACCCAGCTCCCAGCATGGACTGCCTCGCCTGGTGCGTGCACTTAGAAGACACAAGGCAGTGAAGATGAAGACCAATAGGACAAATCCACAAACAAACAGGCTCTGCTAATTAGTGCTACTTGCCAACAACACGCCAATCCACATGACACCACAAGTCCAAGAACTGGTTAATTAATACTATTCTCCTCTCTGAAACAGCATGAAAGCATGATCAGAAAGACTCATGAATCTTGTAGAGAAGAGTATGTGAAACACTCCTTGCTTTCTGACCCTGCACAATCCCACAGGGAGTTAACAAGAAAAGAATGTACGAAGGTAGAAATTTATCTCCCATTGCCGAGAACTGTGATCCACACACCTAAATCAGAAGATTAGGTCCTATGTCCTTAACTGTTAGAATAGAAGGGGTGCCTAAGGATGGCTAGTGAGCGGTACAGGAATGCTAGAAAGATTTATGTGGTTTTGTTTAGGCTTAGGGAAAAAAAGGAGGTTTCAAGATTAGAGGCAGCCTGTATTTTTCAATCAATAAAGGTTTTCTCCTCAATTCCAAAACCCTGAATCAGTTTAATCCTGCTATCTAGTTCTCTGCATGATTTCTAAAAAAGCAGTATTTAAAAACCCCACAGTCAGTAATGCCTCTCTCTGTTTTGTCACTAGCGTGTCCGACTAGCAGCCAGTTCTTTCCTTGAAATGGAAGTCAGGATGCTTTTGTGCAATGGCTGCTAGACACTGACACCTTCTAATTTTAGAACTAAAAAATATGCCATACATTTTTAAGTAAATGTCCATTAAAAGCATTTTAAGAGTTTCAAAGACTTGGTGATGAACCTTCCATTAAAAATGCACACAACTAAACACAATGGCCTTGAAAGTGACAAGAGAGAAGGAGGGGAAGAAAAAAATAACTGCGATCCACTATTACAAAAGGAACAAAAGCAGTCTCAGAGAAGCAGTTGCCCTGAGCAGCCTGTAAGACTAAGGGCTTTAACTCATTCCTCACTAATTTCAGACTTCTGTTCTGAAACACATTATTCAAAGACTGAAATGCTGTTGTCATTCCATCAGCTTCCTCAACTGTAACACAACTTGGAGATCTCAAATCACATTTGTAAAAGAACTCCAAGTGTCACATACACATACCTACTGAGAGCATGTTTTGTTGGCTTTACCTTTCTATAACTTTCTAATTTGCAATAAACAAACACACTTTTACTCTGCTAGGGTAAATTTGTTTTCTTTTCTAGGTTTGATTGATGCTTCAATGGAATCAGATTTGAAATCTGGTATGTGCTTTTTTAAATATTAGCATTCAAGTAACAGTCAGAGCTGACAGATCCTTAAGAAACCTGGAAAGGAGGGCAAATTTGGAACTCTGAAGATAAAGGTGCATTTCCTGCCAGTGTGCCAAAGTCACTGTTACTGCTAGTATTGCTAGTCTTCTCTTGCAAAAGGAAATCAGCACTCTCCTGATGAAGAAAAAGTGATAGAGATCTTGATTCCAGGCATCCCAAGCTATTACATCTCTTCCCATTCATGTCTACAGATACAAAGATAATTTTCTATCATTCAGACACCAACTGCAGACATACTCCAGTTTTTGTCCTCACAAGAAACACCAGAAAGCTCCCAGAGTTTGCGTACCTTCGTAAAAACGTTTGAGGTCAGTCCTTAGATCTATTTAAGCAGAGATACCTTGCTAACATTGCCACAATTAACACTGAATGTTCTCTTTAGCTCCTGGTCCAAACGAATGTCTCTGATCTTTACCAAACACATAACAGTTCGCTAACAATCTGATTACAAGCTTTGTCTCAATCATCTCACCAAATCCCTGGTGCATGCTGTGTTTTCACCTGCCTCAAGAAGGAGGATGTGTAACCAGAAGAATCAAGTAGTCAGGCAATTAACACTGATACACATTCTTCTTTCCATGCAGGTTTCCAACACACATGTACTCTTATGAATAAAATAGGTATAAGCTTTTTGAAGTTACTCCTGCTTCTTCAGAACAATGTAGCAGCTCAACATCATATGGTCACTGCCCAAGTTAAGTAAGCTACTAATTTCAATTCTGTCCTTTCAGCAGTACAGAACCAGAAGCTTTCAGTAGAAATCATCAGTAATACAGAAGTTATGCACCATCTGAGAATCATGACTAGTGCTGAAAGCAATATAGCAAAGAGTTAACTACATGCCAAAATAACCCTAACTGCCACTCTGGAGCTTGGAAGAGCTTATAGAATCACGAGTACAAAGTTGTTTGTATCTGCTTTGTTCAATATTATCTGCATAAAAAAACCATTACAGTGAAGGAAAGAACCAGCTGGGTGTATTTGGGCAAAGCTACACCAAATCGAAGACCGTTTTCTTTACAAAGACAAAGTCACGCACTCGAGTTAAGTCCCAAGTTTCCCTTAAATCCACAAGCCAAGCTCCACTGTAGATCCATCTCAAACTACTGTAGCCAGTCCGTCCTTCCTTCTTCCCTTCCCACTGTGTGTCAAGCACAATCATACTTTATTCCACAGGTATCAAACTTATGTTCTGATCAGGATCACCAAACCCTGGCTTGAGCAGGGATTCAGAGATGGCTGAATGTCCAGCATGAAGTATATCAGGAAAAATATAGCACCAGAAGACCTTTTTTTTTTTTATCTTTCAATGGCAACATACCTCTGCTTCCCCCTAATTTCCTGACCAGCACTGAACCTTTAACTCTCCTTAGTCTGCTCTCCACAATACTCCACACCTTGCCTCTCTAGACTCCTCTCCAACCCACTCTCAGCAAATATTTACAAACAGTATTTATTTTGGTTTGGGAAAGAAATTTGAATCCTCTGTATTATGCTAAGTTCACCAGCACCACCAAAAATGAACAGAGTTAAGACTGCCTACAAAGTCTATATTCCTGTAAAACAGAAATTTGAGTTTATGCTATTCAGATTCAATCACTGAGAGTACAACTCCTTGAGTCTTTCACATAAAATGAATATCTTCCACTAGAAAAAAAACCTCCTCAGCCACACATGAAGTTGTTTCACTATTACTTCCTTCGAGAGGGAATTCATCCATCCAGCATTTTAAACATAATTGGTGCAGAGCACAAAGGCCTGAAAAACATGAGACACATCAGTATAGTCATATTTGAAGAACCTTCTTTTGGAAGGAGGGACAGGATTACAAGGCTACACATTCAAACTCTCAACTCTGCTGTTCCAACACTTTAATTAAAATTCCTACTCACTGCATTCATGAAGCTTACACAAGGTACTCATGAAAAATAACTAGACTGCGGAGCATTTGGAATATTTCATAGAATCAT
>NW_010295491.1:27957-30649 GCF_000700745.2 Antrostomus carolinensis
TGCCCAAAGCCCCACCCAGCCTGGCCTTAAACCCTTCCAGGGAGGGGGCAGCCACAGCTTCCTTGGGCAACCTGTTCCAGTGTCTCACCACCCTCACAGGAAATAATTTCTTCCTAATGTCTAATCTAAACCTGCCCTCTTCCAGTTTAAAGCCATTACTCCTCGTTCTATCACTCCCTGCCCTTGTGAAAAGTCCTTCCCCAGCTTTCTTGTAGCCCCTTCAGGTACTGGAAGGCCGCTATAAGGTCTCCCCAGAGCCTTCTCTTCTCCAGGCTGAACATCCCCAACTCTCTCAGCCTGTCCTCATAGGAGAGGTGCTCCAGCCCTCAGATCATCCTCCTGGCCTCCTCTGGACTCATTCTAATGAGTTCTAACTTGTCCTTTATCAAGCGCTTTGACACCAAGTAGAGCAAATAACTTCTTTGTCTAATCAAGAATCTCTCTTTACTCAAGTTGGAATATGTCTAAAAGCACCAAATAAACAATAAGAACAGCACACACATCACAAACACACCAGAGAGTTCTAAGTCAGGCTTTTCAGAAGGAAAACAAAAAGATGAAACTCTGAGATCAGAAAAGTTACCCATTTATCAGCCTCACGTAATTCAGGCTGCACCTCTATCAGCTGCAACCATTTTTCCATCTCACATAATTTTCAGTGCCACTAATTGCAAATCCATTAAGTGGATGTTCCTTATGCATATAACTCCACTCCTTAGTTACAGCACTGCAGATTTCCCAGAGTATTTATTCTCAGTACTACTCCCAGAAGCAGGGCTTGTTTCTTCATGTGAGTTCACAAATCCTTTTACAGGAATGGCAAACTTGGATCCTGTAAAACACAACTTTACCTTCCATGTTCTTCCTTGCCTGCCTTCCACAGACTTCCCCCCCACTTCAAAAAATCCAAGATTTAAAACACCAACAGTAATTCTTCCCTATATTCCTAAAGTGCACTGAAAAATGTAAACATTTACATGTTTGAAAGTTTCAATTGTGAAACAAGGATTTGTGACTCAGCAGAGCTAGTGATTATGTTGCAATATATTATTATATTCCTGCCCCATCCAAATCATCCTGAGGTCCAACCTACATTTGTGAAGTCAGTATAAATAAGTAAAAACATATTCTTACATATACTATCCTAAATCACACTCTTTACATAGGTAGAGCTTTTATCAGCAACATTCTGCCAGTTTAGGAAAAAAAAAACCAAAACAACCAGCAGTCAGGGAGCACTTCTCTTCATACCACTAATAGATGTAACTCTACTAGCAAGTCCAAACCTGAGTGTAAGCCCAAGAAGGTCTTCTGCAGCAGAGATGAAAGCAGAGAAGAGAAAATAATAAAAAATTGATGAAATAAGCAAGACAAGAAAAGGAGGAAGAGATTCCACAAAAGACCAAATATTTATGAGGCTACAAGAGGGCATGGAGAGGAACATGGGAAAAAAAACCAACAAACTCCCGTACTGACTGGCCAATACAGAGTGACAGCAAGAAAAGGAAACTGATAGCTGGTAAAAAGGAAAAAAATATTACCCAAAGTACCTTAATTGTCACATGGGATCAAAATCAAAGTTATATCTTACCTAGCATCTTACCTCCCCTTTCACAGTGAATTAAGAACACCAGGGATGTGCCAAGGTTGATCTACCCAAACAAGCAGCAGGCTAATAGGAACAGTAAACACACTTCCAACCCCCAAGTTAGTGCCACTTCATATTCCAATAAGACAGACTTGTTTTCTGTTCAATATATCCTACGTGCTATGAAGGAACAGCTCCTTCACTTAGATTTTCAGCTCCATATATTTAAGTAAGTAAGTAAGTTTGTTTTCTTTAGAAATGCATTATAGCTCTACTTCAATCAAGTCCCTGGTCTTTCCCTTTCTCATGACCAAGAAAGAGAGTCTGGGTATCACCAAGCTCATTGTACCACGACGTGTGAAACACATATTTGCAGCATTTTTTACTTAGTTTGCTTTGTCTTTGTATGCTCCTCTAAAAATCTTCCAGTTCCTTGGACGTCTACAAATACAAACAGATTTTATATCACAGTTTCGAGGTTGTTTTCCCCTTTGAATTAAGCATTTTATGTTGTCATGCTCATAGAAATCCAGCAAGACGTTAGTATCATAGCCCAGGCAGAGACTGCACGAACAGAACATCTAGGTTCTTATCTCTGGAAGAATCAGAGATCCCTTCTGTAGGCTTGGGATCATCAGCACGCTCAGACAAGCCAAGCCAACGTCCTTCTCCAGGCTTCAGTTTTCCTACCGCATTCGCAAGCGTTTAGGAATTACCTGATGCTCACACCTCTCTCCCATCCGTTACAGACCTGCGCAGGAGAGGCCGAGGAAGCTATTACAATAGAGCCCGCACCAGAAGCTCTCCCAAGAGCCGCGGCGGTGCCTCCAAAGGCAGCAGAAGGCATCTTCAGGATAGCGGGCACGCTGCTTCCGCACGGCCTGCGGAAAGCGGCCTACCTGTCACCGCTGCAGCCACGCTGCCGGGCCCCACAAAGGCAGCTCGGAACGCAGCCGTGCCCCCGGCCGCAGCCGGCTGCCCGCTCCGACAGCTTCGCCCCATCCTCTCCCCGGCAGCCGGGCTGCAACTTGGCGGAGAGGAGACGGTGCCGGCGCTTCCCCAGCGCGGTGTGACGGGAGGAAACAATCACCCGGCTCTTTGTGC
>NW_010295492.1:0-19410 GCF_000700745.2 Antrostomus carolinensis
AGCCTGTCAAGGTCCCTCTGGATGGCATTTCCAATGACCATGAACGTTATCTAACTTAACTACATAAAAACTTAACTTTCATACTCTACAGTACACTTAAATTGTTCCTGCTTAGGTAATTGTACCAGACACTTTAAGAGTGATAATGAACTTCCAGCTAACACATTGTGCATTTATGACACATGTACCGAGACTCCAAATAACCATTCTCCAGATAAGTCAGAACGCATGCACGCTAAAAGCTCCAAGCTTTGGAGTGCTTTCCACTTCAAGGATGTTGTCATCTTCAGAGATTAAGTAGTACTTTTCTTTTAAATTTCCTAATTTTGGATTTTGAATTTTAGATGTTATTATTATCATATGCCACAAGTAAAAAATAACTTCAGAAAGAAAAGTTACTATTTCCTGTTGCATCAAAATAACCATTCAGACAACTCATGACCTCTTAAGACAGCATGTAGCTGCTTTGTTATATATGAAATTATCCTGCAAAAATCTACGCCTGTGCATAATTTGTAACAACAAATACAGAGAAAATGCTCCAAATAAAAACTGCTAGAGGAATTTCTCTGCCCTGAGAATCCTGTGCCAGTATTTTAATCAAAATGAACAACATAAAACTGTATAAAACTCAATTCTAAGCATCTTATCATAAACACAGGAGGACTCTGATAGTTAATCTGGTATCTAATAACACCAACATTTTAACTTTCAGCGAGTCTCTTAATCCACTGATAACATACATACCTGGCATGCCTGTAGCAAGACCCTGACCAAAAGCCAAAGCTGGATTTGCTGCTGCAGCCGCTGCAAGTGACTCTGCCTGCTGCCCTTGCTGACCCTGATTGGGAGTAAGCGGGCGCTGAGTTGCTCCAGCACGTAGAACCTGGAAAAGACCAATATGACACCCTTTCCTTAAAGGGTAAGAAAGCAAGCCCATTATACACTAAAAAAAGTCTAAAAAAAAGGTCTAGAACAGTTGTTTTGCATATTTGATACCACTTAGCCCTAAATTTCTTTTTGGGAATACTCCACTTTATTAGTTTCAAGGATATATACATACAGAAAATAAAAGGCATAAACTATTTTGCTGACAAATGTGGCAATAAAGTATCTGTCCTGCTCTGGACAGAAGAACTCGTGTATGTTCCATCAGTGGTAAGGCATATAAAGTAAGGAAGAAAATCTGTAAGACTGATATGTTTATGATCCATATTATTTATTAACTGAACACCTGTCCTGTCCTGATAAACGTGTTTGTTTACATTATTTTCAGGCAACTGAATGATGCAAGTCTGAATACTTCAGAGTTTGTAGTAACTCGTCTAAATAATTAACACTACACTGCCAACAGTGCTTTAAAAAATGCATCCACTAAGTTTTAAGAATTCATGTAACACTCCACCACCGTGCAACACAGGCTTATTTTATTATGTTCTGACAGCGTATCTCTGGGAGTCTGATTGAAAAGCAATTTAAATTCTGGCAACTACTCTATTCCTCTTGGTTAAAATAATCTTTTCCAGGTCCAAAATAAGAGGGAAATACAATTTACAATATATCCCCACAAAATATATTACATATGATTTGCATAAATTGGATATTCATTTTATAGAGAAAGTAAAAAAATACTGGAGGTATGGAATACATTCAGCTTATCAATGCAGTTCATTGATAACTATCAGTGGGAGGAAAGATCCATTCGAGTATTAAAATAGTGAGGAAGCTACTCTGGAACTTCATGGTAACTCAAAGTCACTTCTCATATTAAATTTATAAGAATGGCATTGAAATCAAACATATTGCCAGCAAAAAAATAAGTTTACATTCATCCAAGCATAAGATCATTGTAAGATTTGTGTTTTTCCTTTGTGGAAAAGGCCATTTGTTTTTACTGAAGGATCATATAACCATTTTAAAAACGCTTAAAAAATAAGCATTTTTTAACAAGTTATTTAAAGAAATGGAAATTTCAACAAGTTCTTGTAACAATTCCTTACTCTTGATTTACCAAGGCAAAAATAACATAGGGCAAATGGTGATGTAATACAATTACCGTGTCACAGAAAAATATGCAGGGCAATCCTTCCCCCCATGAAACAACAAAACTACTGATAACACCTTCATTTCCTTACTTTTCCAAGAGACAAAAATGTGGAACATCCCATTTTCTAGTTAATTAATAAAAATGCAACATTTTTTCCCCCAGCTTAAAGGAAAAATTACTTCAAACAATTACTAAAACATCTCTTTTCATCCTCTTATGTTAGAGCTTTCTAGATTAGTTTTTAACTGTACATTATTTTTTTTATAACTGTACAGACAGCAATATCTAGACATAAACATAACAACACAGTAACCTGGATTAAAGGTTATTAAACTATTAAATTTTTAATTAAACTATTTTTAATGTTTTTTGTTTTAAAAATTGGGACTGCAAAATAACCCAACTATTTAGTATGCGGTAAATGAATTTTTAAAGACAATGATCATCAGCATTTTAAGGAAACTGAGAATTTTAAATATTCATTTATTATTTGCTACAACACATTATCTGAATATTATAAAATTTTCTAGAAGTTGATCCTTATATACTGAAAATAGTAAGGTAAGGTTTTAAATGCACATCTCTTTTTTTATGAAGAACATACCGGTTGCTGTCCCTGTTGTGCCTGTGAAGCTGCTTGCTGATTCGCTGTGGTATTTGCTGCTGCAGCTTGCTGCTGAAATAAATTGGCTGGATACACCCCCCATGGAACACCATAATACTGAGGCGGAACCACAGCAGGACCTAAAACCAGAAAAACATGGTTATTCAATCTCTTGCAGCTAGTTAAAATAATTGTTTATATTTTTTGTAGCATCCCTCATTGATCTATCTTCTAAATGTCAAAACAGAAAACAGTATTAGAAAGAAATGAATTAATGTATTAGCCAAAATGATACGTGAACAGAAATGAGTTAATGTAAAGGCTTCACATCAAATCATACCTTCTCTACAAGAAAATAAATACCCTTGTGAGACTCAAGTGACAAAGAAATAACTTTAAGTAACCAAAGTTCGTATACTAAACAACACTCAAAATCAGTTTCCATGGCTGGAAAACAGATAATTTCAGAACATCACAGAGTGAACCAAATTAATCCTCCTGACAGGGATACAGCGAGTCTTTGATCATCTATTAAGCCTCCTTTCTATATGCTTCCTCTGCTTATAAACACAACTGCTGCCTCTGCCTCCCCTGCCTGCTACGTCACATCATCAGAGTGGGCACCACTTACCTCTACCAGCCTATTGATAAAGAACCCACAGAAGAACGAGCTCCCTTCCCTCTGTCACTGTACTGTACACATCACGCGTGACTTATACATACATGCTAGTTTTTTCTACTACCTTTCCTGTGAAACCACCAAATGCAGATACAGGGTTTTTTTCCAAAATGTTACGCTCAGGTCTGAGCACGATCTGGGACTTGAATACTCTCAGTAGTGTTGTTTCACAGTCATATCTATTAACTTTTAAAAATATTTTCCTGGGCTTGGGGGTTATCTGTTGCCTGGGCCTTTTAGCATGCTGGAGACCATCTTTATTCTCATGCCCACTGGGAATGAGAAAACTTAGAATTAGAAAATTAATGGCCCAAGTAAAAACATACAAGGACCAGCTAGCTTCTCATCTTCTGAAAATAATACATACTATTAATGTCAGATGAAACCTTATTAAGGATAAATTTTTTTACAACAGAAGAAACCTAACTGTTGGATATAAAAGTCCAGTAGAAAGATATACTCAGAACCCATGCATAAAAGAAACCAAATCTTTTTATATTTTAGTGAAAATTTTCAAAACAGCAATATTAATTTTTCTCCAAGCCCCCCCTTCCTAGAAACACATTTACAGAGAATAAACAGGAGAGATTTCAGCTTTTTTCTAATTTCACTCAGTAAAATTATCAAGATAGGCACTAGAAAGTGTTCTGTTACCTGCTAGGGTAGCTGCTGCAGCTAATCCAGCTGCAGTGTACGGGTCAGTACCTGGAGGAGCAGCACTGATAATGTACGGGTTTGGCACAAAAGCAGCTGGAGCCAAGCCTGCTGAGAATACGCCTGCTACAGTAACAAACAGAGTTTAATTACAGCTAACACACTCAGCAAGCAGCATCACACTCAAACCAATCAAATCACAAAGTATATCTGTTAAAATCAGAACTGCCTGTACTGTGGAAGTTTCCAAGAGCAGGTATAGCACCACAGAAATCAACACTTCTATCTCTTCTCACCACTTCTCTCTCACTAATCCCAAGGCCTAACAGCTTCGTTGTGCTAGATCTACAGATTCTGAAGAAATTTCTCTTATATGTATCTACCCAACCTTAGATAGAAGGGATTATTCAAAGTGGAATTTACCTTGCCCAGCTTTAACTATCTAAAAGTTACACAACTCTTACAACTAAATCTGTATCAAAGTCATCTAGTGTCTTAAGTGCATCAGTCAGAATAAATCACCTGCTAGAGATACAAATCTCTTTTCACTGATAATAGGAAAAAAACCTAATCAGATAGTTTAAATCAGATATCTGCCTTTTAAACAGCCAGTTATGAGAGGTTCATCTCACTTTCAAGTATCTAAATTTGATATAAGGATTGTAATGCAAAGAGACAACTGAGGAAACTCAAAAGCATCACTACGCAGTTTCCCCTGTCAGTCAGGTTCATGTACTTTCTCCAACACTGAGGCAGAAACCAGTTCAGCAAGCACAACACATCAGACTGTTTCTCCTTCCAAACAGGAGGCTTTTTGCTAAGTTTGTTAACAAACATATCAGAAGATGCTGTATTTCAAAGGGGCAAGATACAGCTGACTGCTCAGTCAGCACCTCACTCAAAGCAGGGGCTTCTCTGCAGTTTAGAAGTCAAAGACACGAAGAACACACAACTTGTGGACTCACACAACCATCTCAATCTGCCATGCTCCCACCTCAAAGACTATTACTCAGCTACACAATACTACAGAGCTGCCACTTTTAAATACCAGCTATAGGCCTCTGAATAGACCTCACAATCCACCTCAACAAGTCAGTGTGAAACTGTCACCCTATCGCAGAACATTGACACATCCCTTTGGAGATGCCACCTCCTACTTCTGTCTGCCCTTCTGATCCCGAGAACACTTCCCCTTGAAGAGGAAAGGGATAGGTGCACACATCTCAACAACCTAATGATGGAGAGTGGGAAGGGCAGGAACCTTTAAACCTGCACTACAGGGTCAGAATTTGAGGATATTTACCTTCCTTAAACAAGGAATTGCTTCCACATACACTCCAACCTCCCTCACAGAAACACACAGCTTCCCCATAGCAGCAGATAAAACTCTTGTCACTGAAATACAGACTCCTTGTTGAGTTGCCAGCACACAAAGAACTTCATGCATTTAATTAATTCACTGAATTACTTTTAAGGGACAGAAAAGAATGCTTGCTAAAGAGTAATTCCATCACAAAGAAAGGTACCTACAAGAATAAAGAGCTGTTTAAAAGGTGCCATTAACAAGGAAGAATGACTTTATCAACATAAAAGCTTGATTTCAAAATCCTACTATACAATGTTTTTTAAATGGATTATCAAAAATACTAAACTGCAATAGAGTAACAGAATTGCTTATTTTTGTTATTTCACTAAATAAAGCTAGTGCTGCTATCACTACTTACAGCAGAAAGGCTTTTTTACTATTTCTCCCATCAAACAAGCAAAAATATTTTTTATTTTTATACAACAGCCCAAAGTAGGCACAAATTTATACAACAGAAAACTTTCTCCAAGGACAGGATGGTCGTTCTGAGCAGTTTTCAGAAGAACTGCTAAAATGGGCCAATGGATCAATACCTATTTGAATTAGAATACTGTGGGTAAAAGCGAAAGGATTGTACCAAAGCAACACACCCACTTTTGTACTTCACAAAAACCTCACCTATGTGTGGCTGCTGAGCTGCAGCCAGCGCGTATTGCTGCTGCTGGGCCGCTGTTAACTGCTGAACAGTCAGAGCATTAGTCCTCTGGAAAAGCTGTTGGACAAAGAAAAAAAAAAGATACCTTTCAGTTTTCAAAAGTCACAGACAAAACAAAATTAAATGCATTATATGCTGAAATGGTTGATTGTCAAAGAGGATAATGCACAACTTAAAGAATCAGCTTGGCACGTGTTCAAGTTTAGTACGAACCTGCTGCTGAGAACTGTAGTCAAAGAGTCCTACAGTAGCTCCTGAAGAGTCCATCTGTACCTGATTGCCAGGATAGTCAAACTGTAGAGAATCAAGACCAACTTGTTCCATGGCATCTAGATTCTGATTTTCTGGATTTGAAAATTCTTCTACCAGAGGCTTGTGGGCTGTAGGATTGGGAAGTGGACCTAATCCTTCTGTGGTGCTGGGATTGGGGCCCAAGCGTTCAGCTACTTCTGTTGGGGAGGCTTGTCGACTTCCAGGGGTACGACTGTTTAGGAGAAATTCAAGATAAGACTCCTCAGTCTTAAATAAAGCTGTCCATGGACAGAGTACAGCATTTCTATTTTAAAAGGATCTCTGAACTCAGAAACTTTACAGAAGGAAGTGATTTTAACAATTTTAAACAGCATGCATTGATGGCTCAAAGTAAAGGACACATTTAACTTCAAAGCATAATTTCTATGTATTTTTTTTTAAACTTTAAGACTAAACAGCTCTTCAAAATCATTGTGAGAAAAACAAGCAAACAATATACTTGTTTAACTTAAGTAAAATGGACTAATAACTGCCTCATTTAGCATTTGACTAAAATATTTCCTTTCCTATACAACTGATTTAATAAACTACACTACACCAGATTATTGGTCTGGGGGGAAAAAAAGTGTTCCTAATATAATCCCATTGATTTAATCTCATTTTCCCTAAGAATAAATATAGTCTGCTGTTCCAGAAGAAAATCTTTAGGATAGAACAAAATCTAAGTGTTTCCACTGACAGCAAGACAGAAATATGGAGCTGGAAATAATTTACTGTGCCAAAGCCCTCAGAGTTCAGTTTCCAAATACGAAGGGCTGGTGGCAACTGATATGTAGATAACTGCACTTACACATCTCGAGGGGCACAAGTGTTTAAATTCCCACCAGAGGGGATGTAAATCTAGTCAATACCATTGACAGAGCCTAGACAGCAACTCAACTGACCAGTCACTACTTGTTTACTTCAGGGTAAAAGCTGAGTTGTTCACCCATCTCCACCAGCTGTATTGACAGGCAAGCACAGGAAGCAAGATGTCAACAGATTCGCATCCTAAACAGATTCCCAACCCTAGATCTGGTTAGATTCAGGGTACCTTAATTTGGAGTCATATCCCATCTTCTGTGTCAGGCCACATTGTTTAGACTACCAATTTTTACTGGCAAAAATCTAAGTCAACAACTAGAAAGGAGTTGTGGGAGAGAATCCATGATCCCTTAACAGCATTATTGTGTTGGCAGAATCTGGTAATTACATATTGTTTCTCAGGAAACAAACAACTCCCAGTTAAGTTTGCTTTATTTGTAAAAAACAGGCTCAAATACAAATTGACATCTTGCAGGATGCAACTATGTTTATTCCAGCAGTACACTGCCAGACCAGTACAGTATACTGCTAATTCCAGGACAGAGACACAGCCTTAGTACTTCCTGTTCTCCTCCCTCTTCAGGGCTCCAAAGTTGAAGTATCTGTTCCTCACTGAATCACAAGATTAATGCAAATAAATCTGCTAATACTCATCTACTTGCTGATACCAACTCTAAAGCCTGTACAGATAGAAAGCAGTCTTTTAGTGAGTTTATTCAACAATACTGTATATTCTGTTACTTTGAGCAAAATACTTCAAAGATAAAGCAGTTACACTAGCTTTATTTTTTAATGTAACCACCAACCTCATGACAATCTTCTACAACACACTGGCTACCATCCAAGTACCCTAGCTAGCAACCATGTCTTGCTCAACGTACAAAACTTGAGTTTGAAGGCATTTAATGTTCCTTATTCTTCCCACGTGACATACAGTATCAACAAAGTGAAGAACAAAAGGAAAAAAGGCAGTTATTTCAGTACATAGTTTAGTTTTTAAAAGTTGTAGGTACAATAAAAATACAAGGAGGAGGACAGGACAAAGTTTCTTTGATAATACTTATGTTTACCTAACATAGGTTGCTCCTTATACTGGTGCTGTTCTGTTGCTATAGTTAAAGTTGTGTCAATACTTCAATTATAAACCTCTGTTTGGAGGGCTTTTACCACCACTTTATATGGTCCATCTAAATTAGACAGTCTTATTTTATTTTCTTTTTGAGTGAGAGGTTTACTGGCTTTGGATGCTTTTTTGCACTTTGTACTTTTTAATAATTTCTCTCTTTAAATAGTATGAAACTATTTAAATAATATGACTTTAAACTTTAAATAATATGACTATTTCAAAATTGAAACAGCTACTGGTAAAGAAGAGCAGGACAAAACTTATTTTGCATTTTCTACATGTAATACCAAAGGTGACTTTTGTTTATTGTGCGTATGGCAGCATGCACCCGAAAGGAGCTAATCTGAGCTCTCCAATATGCTTGGTATTATATTATTTTCAATAATATGTCTTGAAAAATAGACTTGAAGAATCCCTCAGGTAAATACATTTTTTAAAGGGTAGGAAATACTTACGTATGGGATTCAAATGTGCATTTTAATGTACTTATTCAGTTATGAGCTAATGAAACCACAACTATTCGGTCACGGTCATCGTATTAATACAAATTTATGAGCAGCACTCTAGTTTTCTGATCTTGTTAATTCTTCTGTAGGACAGTTACAAATGCACCACAGTAATTTAAGAACAAAGACTAGTCCTTCGAAAATACCCAATTTAAAATGCAGTTTAGTTTTAGGAAAACACAGGCTGGCTGTGCTGTCATATAGGAGATCACAGTTCAAAAGCTCAAGCTTGGTCCTATTTCCCTCCCCCCCCCTCCAAGAGAACAACCAAACCACACCACCATTCTACACTGTGAACAGGTGACATTTAACTATGTGAACAGGGAAATACATTGTTTCTCCTTAGTCAAATAAATGGTTTCTATAAAGACTTTTGTGGGGAAATAATTGTGGTAGGCTGTGGTAGCCACTCGCAAAATTAGAAGGAAGTTAAAATTCTGTAGGACTTACTCTCTACAACAACAACAACCAGATGCAAAAGTTATAGAGCATTAAAAAGAAGCAGAGAGAGAAAGAAATTTAGTCTGAAATCCAGCAAGGGTTAAAGTTTTCATGCCTTTTTAATTCACCACATTTTGAAGGTACCCATTTACTTTGAATAATTACTATATTAAGATGAATTTGTCTCATGAGGAGTGACACACACATTAATGACATCCTAAGAAACATGTGGCACAGTGGGAAAGGGAGGACGGGAGGTAGGAAGAATCAGTCTGCAGCTGGGTAATGTTTAAAGCTGACACACAAACCAGAACTGTAATAATGCCCTTCAGAGACATGCTCATCTTCTTGAGAAACAATTAAAAGCTTACTTAAAATCTTTGCAATCGGCATCCATTCCATTTGGCAAACCTCTGCCATTTATTTTAGTAACATCCTCATCATCTCCTTGTTTAAGATCTCTGTTTTTGTCCTCCTCAAATGGAGAAGCCTTGCCTTTCTGATCTCCTTTCTCAGGTCCATCTGTTTCAGCATCTCTAGTGCCCTGAGGAAAAAGAATCTGTTTGATTCTGAATATTGAACAGAACACAATAGGAGCACCACAAGGTGACCTAATTCTACACTACAGTGCACGTAAACAATACAAACAGTTTAATTTCAATGAAATTGCATTTGGTGGGTAACTTGGTCGTCAAGTTTCAACCACATGCAATTAATAACTGCCAAAATGTGAAAAGGAATGCCAAGATTTATAATGGAAGAGCTAACTCAACCTTAACTATAGCGGTGCTGCTAAAGCAGTAACACTTCAAATTAGACAAAGTTTATTTTATACAGTTAAAACATCTAGTACAAAACAAACTCATACAGAAACAGAAAATACGAAGATCTAGAATAAAGCTCATCACACATTTTAATTTTGAACTATTTGCAAACTTTTTTTCTACCTTTAAAGGTGTTAGGAAAGTACTTTTTTTTTTTTAAAGACAGCTATTTAGTCAAGACTCCCAAACTACTTCCCTCTTCTGCCCCCTCCAACCAAGGATACAGACAGACAGCAACCACACACTTCCTTCTAAAGAGAAGGGTTAAAAAAGGAAAATGGACAAACAGTAGAAAATATAACCATAGAAGACAGTAAGACCATAGTAGGTAACTAGGCAAGCTTAACACACTGCATTACTTACAAAAGCTCCTTTCCTAAACCGGGAATCCAATTTATCAGCTGGAGAGGAACTTAACACATATTCTACCATGCTCACTCCAAGGCCACCACTTTCTGATCGTGGAGACAACACAGCATTTACTTCACTGTTTCCATGAAAACCCTGTCCAGGCTTTCTCTGTACCATAATAGGTTGGGACATAGAATGGTCTGTTAAAAACAAATAAATAAAATATTGTATTTTTTTAAATACAACCTGAATGTTTTTGCATTTCATTACACAGGAAATATTAAACATGACCAAAATTCAATTAAATAAAAAATTCCAAATATCAAGTTTCAAAAAGTGTTATTGGCACACAACCACCAGTGCCACACACATTGTCACAATTAAAATGAAAGGAAAAATCAAATTTAATACACAATTAAAATGAAAGGAAAATCAAATTTAATACACAATTAAAATGAAAAGAAAATAAAATTGAATACACAATTAAAATGTGTAATATTAATTTACTTTGAAATAGCATTTAGTAAACATGACTGATTTTTCAATACATATACATCAATCACTTACGAGGAGTTCCCCATGCAGTCTCTCTCCACTCATCACCAAGGAATATCCCTTTTTGCCCATCTTTTGCTGAATCATCAGGTTCCCAAAACTTTTTGGCAGGTAAAAGCTGTTCCAAAAAAGAAAATGGTTTTATTTTAAATATGCTTACAAAGGGGAAAAAAAATAGGAGTACTATTAAGAGGCTATGCAAGTAATTCATTTTAGATACCCAAGTCAGCTTTACATATGGAAGCACACGTTGCCAAGGAATAATTATAAACACTTAAAAATTATGTTGTTACTGAAGCTGATGCTGGATAAAGAAATTGCTGAAGTGACCACACAAGACTGAGATTCTGAAGTTAGGAGGGAGAGATACAGAATATAGAAACCGCTGAGAAAAAAGCTAATCAAATTAATCCCTGTGTTAAACCGAGTCAATCCCCTCAGAAACTTTAACACCACACGTTCTTTCCATGCTGTCTCAGAAGCTCTGCTTTTAACTAATAGTGTCAGCATAACCAGACGCTGCAGCAGTTCACTGTAAAGTTCTGGTCACTTGGAAATGCATCGTATTTCAAATTTTAGAAAGCCACTAACACACATGGCAGCAAGTCAGCTCCTTTAGACCACAGGGTCACACATCTGTGACATTCAAATTTGAAGTTCCACTTACCAACGATTTCATTTAGCTGTATGATTTTTTTTTTCTCATTACTACTTCTAAAGCAGAATTTTTTAAGTTAGATCAGTATCACTTCCTGTACTGTTTTCAAGGACAGAAGACTTAGTGTAACATAACAGAAGCACTGCACAAACAAAAATACCTGAAATGTCAGCATTCCTTTTACTTTTATTTTACTACTTTACTCCATTCCTCTAACTTCTCCCATCGTTAGCAGCATAATGGCCAAACTCTGCATACATTTTCTCTTGAATATGTAATTAAACAACTGTATTCTCAGGCTATATATTACCTACTTTACAAAGTCCAACAACTGAAACCACAACGAAAACAACTTCAAAAAAACCCCCAACCACCAGTTCTGAAGAGCTCTGAAGACAGCGTTGTAATCCATCAAATTTAGCAAAATGTAATGTTCAATTCAAAATGTTAAATGTTGTGAATTTAGGAAAAAGCAAATATAATCTGATAAATATTTGTTTACAATAAACAAGTACATTCTAGAGCTCTGATTCTTGTTATTTAAGTGACTACAAAACCCTTCTGAACTTCACAGCTGCTTAGTATGAGCCTTGGTAAAACTAAAAGAAGAATTTTTTGGGGTTTTTTTTAGGTATTTCTTAATGTAGCATTGAAAGGGCTTGCTAAAACAGCTCAAAGAAGAGGCTGAGACTGCCATTAACAGGCCACAATATTAACACTGAGAGGCAACAAGAGCTGGTCTGGAGGAACTGAAGGATTGCTGATGGCTGGTTTTCTGCGCCGCCCAAAGCTCTTACCAGAAACGAGGCATTTTGAGTAGCTAACCTGAAACCCCTGGGCTCCTTACATAAACCCATCAACACGGAATGAGTTGGGCTGGAGGATGACAAACAGCCAAAGCTCAACAAAACTATGGGAGAGTGTTATGCTTGCAAGGGAGTTACGCTGTTCTGACCTGCCCTGACAAAGACACCCCCTTTCTCAGTGCACGGGAGAGTCATCCGGGAGCACCGGGATACTAAGTCTACCACAGATTTAAGGGATGAAATTAGTCATCAGAGGACAGAGAAATAGATTAATGGACTTTACAACTGCAGTTCAACTAAAAGCAAAAGATTATAAATTTCAGATATCTGCTCATCCTTTTAGCTTCACATTGTAACACGTTTGCAGTACTACTTCTTTTTTGTTTTCTAGGATAGTGATAGGAGAGAAAACGTGTGCGCAGCTGAGTTGAGAGCCATGAGAAATACAAAAGTGAATGTGATACAACCTAACACAACCTTGTCAGAATAAAATCAATCAAGTAACATCTTGGGCATCATAAAATAAGCACCACCTTAAAGTATGCATTCCCTGAAATTAATAAATTCCACTACCAGACAAGTGTTCAGAGAACACAATGGTAAGAACGATACGCAAACTCAGAGCAGAACACACTGCGATACTGGTTGGGATTTCCACCCTCATTC
The DNA here is from genome assembly GCF_000700745.2 of Antrostomus carolinensis. Taxonomy (NCBI): domain Eukaryota; kingdom Metazoa; phylum Chordata; class Aves; order Caprimulgiformes; family Caprimulgidae; genus Antrostomus; species Antrostomus carolinensis. The sequence goes on from NW_010295492.1 coordinate 13,055, forward strand.
ACAGGATTTCTACCAGAGGAAAAAACCTGCCCACTGGCAGAAAGCAGCAATAACCCTCACTGCGAAAGTACAGGTTGTTTTGGGGAAATTTGTTGTTGATTGGAGAGGGTTTTTTAAATGTGCTTTGGTTTATTGTTTTTTGTTGTTTAGCTACCTACTCTCAAATTCTGAACGGATATATTTGACTGCCTGCAGTCTTCATGTACTCTGGTACATAAAGAGTATAGAGTACCTTTAATACAAAACATAATGCATCATCTATACCTCAAAAAGCTAAATTTAAACTGTGTCCTATTGAAGAAAAAACAGATTTACAGATAATTTTTTTGTTAAAATTTCTACACAAAGAAGTTCCTCAAATATTTAATTACATGGAACTTTTTAAAGTTTACAATTTTGCACCTCCCTGAGGGCCAGTGATTTAGATTTATTATTTACTTATTTAGATTTATTATTTTAGATTTAGATTTATTATTTGCTTATTTTTTGATAGATCATTGATATGACATACACTATGCTCTTTTTAAAGGGATGCCTTGGCTATTGGATTGCCATACATAAATGAGCAGCCCTAGCAGCTGTCAACTCTTCCATTGTGGAACAAAAAGAGCACTTTTCAGAAAAAAACAAAACAAGCCTGTTCCTCTTTAACGGGCAAGAAAAAAAACCCCAAACATTTGATTAGTTCTACTGAAAGACTTAAGAAGTCATCACAAATTAACAGAAGTAGCTAAAATAATTGTGCTTTACGCTTTGATAACACACATTTTGCTCAGTATTTCCTGCATTAAATACAATAAAATAGAAACTTTACAAAGACACATCCAATTCCAATTCCAAATAACGGAAAAGATTGCTGTAGTTCTTACTAAGCTCTTCCAAAAGTGTCTTTTTCAGTATCAGCACTGATCCCTCTTATGTCTCTGCCAGATGAACAAAGCCCTTTTCTACATGTAGATAATAACCAATTATGCTAAAGCTGCCTCTTAACCAGCTCTCTGATAAGTAACTGCACAGTCTTGATTACTGGCTTTTGAATGAAGCATTTTTAATTTTTTTTTTTTTTTTAATTTTAGGATCAGCAGTTATTCCTACAGGGCCTTCTCTGAATGAGGTTTTGACACCAGAAAGGGATACATTGTCCCTAAAATTGAATTTGTGCGTGCTTTGACCCTGTAAGCGTCTATAAGAATAGCCATTGTGTGTATATATATATATATATATTTAAAAAGTTTTATATTCTGTTTGGCAATTAATTTTATGTATGCCTGTATTAGGTCACACTAAAGGTCCTGAAGCCCACTAGGCTGTCACTGAAATAGCAAACAACAGATGCCTAGGAAGGAGAAATAGCACCATGTATCAGTATTTCTTCAGAATATTATGATGATCTTAAGGGTCATGATCTAGTGGAAGGTGTCTCTGCTCATGGCAGGGGGATTGGAACTGGATGATCTTTAAGGTCCCTTCCAACCCAAACCATTCTGTGATTCTATATGACAGCTTTTGGGAGCTGGAGCCAGAAGCATCATCTGTGTTTAACCAACCTAACAGTTGAAATTTTGGGAGGCACTTAGAGAAAGACGCCTGCAGTACAGCAGATCTCCTCCTAATAAATCTTCAGCCTGTTTCTCTACAGAATGAAGAACTGCAAGGCAAACAGATCAAGGAAACCATACATCTGGCTCGGGTTATGCTGTCCTATTCCCGATCCTGATTGATACCAGGCTCCATCCGAATGCAGCTCAGACAGAGAGCTTAACAGAACTATTCCTAGTACGTATTATTTCCAAAATGTGTTATGGTACAATGAAAACAGATTTCATACTATGTTCCTTTACATTAGCACTTTGAAGAGATGCTTGAGGATTCACAGACAGTCTTGATTTTAGTAACGATGTGAAAACTAAGACTTAACAGCCTCCTAATGTCAAGCATTGATTCACAGTTAGGAAAAAAGACCAAGAAGGATTAGAATTATGAACAAGAAATTAATTTCAGTTCAGAGAAAAATCTACCCAGACAGAGAAAACGAGGAAGAGAACAACTTCCCAATAGCTAGAAGCAGATCACTTGACGTGACCTCCCTTTCACACCGTTCAAAGTAGACAGAGGGCAGCAGGCAAGAACTGCCAATTGTAGCTTACAAGGGATTTATGGAGGACATTTCCTTTAATGTTTTGGAAAACTATAATCAAAACAAAGGTTAAAAACAGTCATGGAACCTATTCCAGAACTACCTTATTGCTGTGCAATACATTAAGAAAATCACTGAGTAGGCCAGCCTAGCTATGTGAACCTGTACTACCACAAGATACCCAGAGGACAGCATTGAAATGAGAGACAAAACACCCCAGTAAGTGCACCATCACAATATATAGTATCAATGGCTGGTGCTATACTAGTGTACCAGAGCTCTGGCTTTTTCTGGGTGGATTTTTTGATTTTTTGTTCAGCCTCCTCCTCCCCCCCCCCCAACATCTTCACAGATCCACAGAATACCATAAAAACAAACAAAATCATAATCATGTGGAAATATCTCCCTCAGTCTGAGATAACATAAATGAACATCTGGAACACAAGAAAGACAGGGACCAGTTAGAACGAGTCCAGAGGAGGCCACCAGGATGATCCGAGGGCTGGAGCAGCTCTGCTGTGAGGACAGACTGAAAGAGCTGGGGCTGTTCAGCCTGGAGAAGAGAAGGCTCCGGGGAGATGTTATAGCGGCCTCCCAGTACCTGAAGGGGCTACAGGAAGGCTGGGGAGGGACTTCTCATAAGGGCAGTTAGTGACAGAACAAGGGGAAATGGGTTTAAGCTGAAAGAGGGGAGGTTTAAATTAGATATTAGGAAGAAGTTCTTCACTGTGAGGGTGGTCAGACACTGGCCCAGGTTGCCCAAGGAAGCTGTGGATGCCCCCTCCCTGGAAGTGTTTAAGGCCAGGCTGGATGAGGCTTTGAGCGGCCTGGTCTGGTGGAGGATGTCCCTGCTGATGGCAGAGGGGTTGGACCTGGATGATCTTTAGGGTCCCTTCTAATCCCTTCCAATTCTATGATTCTATGGGCAGTCACATACACCCCCATCTAACTCCCAAGCATTTGTGCCATCCTTCACTTCCACTGCTTTCAAGCTCTCAGAGTGCTTCATGGGTGGCAAAAGGACAAACGTGATGAACACGAATTTTACCCATCCACTCTATCCCACTGCTGGTACTACTGCAGCCACCTTACTAACACCTCTGCCTCTCAAAAGGAGTTTTAAGAGCTGAAGGGGGGCATGGGGAAGTAAGAATATCCAGTGTGGCTATTCAGCTTTCTAAATAACAGAGCTTCATCTAATACTGCTTTTTCAAATGGGAGATGGTTCAAGAAAGTCAACGTTGAACCCTGGATGAAGCAAAAATTGCCAAGAAGCCAACTGATTGGTTAAATGTTTCATTAAAGTAAAAAAATTAAGAATAGCCACGTATCAGCTGAGAAACATTCAGCAACTAGAACATGCCATCTGTTTTTCATCAACAAGTTACGGCTTCCTTAGAGACCACAGTCACAGAGTCATTTTAAGAGAGTTAACTCAACCAGTGATAATACTGCAGCTTATCAACTGAATTAGGCAAATATCCAGCAAGACAAAAGGATCAGTATTTGAAATCTCAGTTCAATGTGAATTTATTTCATCACCATGTCCCATCAGGGCAAGGAACCCTAATACATGTAGATTACTTTCTAAGCAGTTCAGGGAACTGCTTTTGAAGGAGCTAAGTCATCCTTCATGATCTTGAATTCCACCTCCCCAGAAGTATATTGACTTAAAAAAACAAAACCCAAACAAACCAAATCCATCAAAAAAAGCCAGACATTTCTGCTTGGCTATGTCAAATTAACTTTTTCTGGAGCCAAACCTTTTTCACATCCCAGTCTCCTTGGCTTCTCAGAAATAGTAAGCAATTGTTTCAGTAGCTTAGGTACAGTGAAACTGAAACATGCCTCATTCCACAGAATTGCACAAACTTTCAAACAAATTACCCTGTCACTTCCCCAAGAGCATCAGTCATCTAATAAGACTGACACCGTAGATCCAGTCAACAACCACCTCAGTGCTCTTGCAAAGTACTTAGTTTACCTTCACCTTAGAACAGAAATCTTCACTTGCCTGAAAATTCAATTTGCTCTTAACAGAAGCTCTTGCTTCATGTTGTATTATTTAAGATTTCTTAAGTTGCATCAACATTTCCAAACCAACAACTGGATTTACAGCCCTCAATAATTACCTCTCCCATTCCCCGAGATTCTAGGGCAAGAGCTTGAAACTCATGATTCATCTCATCCACAGATCGAACCTGTAGAGAGAAAAACAGAAGAGCAATCCATTAGTTAAATACATTTTCAAAAGTTGAGTTTGTAATACTCCACCAGATTTGTGACAATCGAAAGCAAACACAAAATTTGCTGCTCAAACTAGGCTGAACATGAGTTCAGATTTCATGAACAGATACAGTTCGTGACCAATTTAATGAACCAAGCTAATATAATAACTTGCAAGAAATTCCAGAGACTTAAATCTTCATATATCTGAGTGATACCACTCAGTATGGAAACAATGACCAATATTACATTTGCAACAAAGGCAAAAAGAGTTTAATTAAAGATCTGGACATACAATATCCTTTGGAAAGGAGATGAGCGTTGCACACAGTGTTGCTGAGTACACTTAGCAGCAAACAGAGAAAAGCTCACAAGACAGGTCACAAAAGCCACTAGCAATGCATTGCTTCTAAAATCAAGTAACTGAAGGTATTATCACAGTTTCTCAAGCTTTCTTCCCGGAAATAGCACTCTCCTTCTCTCTGCGTTGTCTTTTTTGTTTGCTGTGAATACGGAAGGTGTATTACTAAAGCAAGAGCTGCTGCTACAAGACACTACCTCCTCTTCCACGGCATGCAAATGCAACGCACTGGGTGCATTCTTTCCTGAGAAAATGGTTTTCACAAAAAAACTTTCAAAGCCATGACAAACTTAGAAAAACAAATACAAAAAGGAAATTCAGAGTTGTTCCTCCTCTTCCCTCCTTTCTCAACAGTGAGATGCAGCGGGATAAAATGTTAAAGTTATTCAAATTCAAAGTAAAATTCAAGTTTCCCTCCCAACACCAGTCTCTCCTGAGGAGTTAATTTCACCTAGTGAACTCATCTGTTTATACTAACAAATACACCAAAATGGAGTCACTCCAGACAGCTGACAACATATTAAGATCACTTTTCAAAAAGATACTCAGATACTAGGCAAAGGCACAAACTTGTGCTTGTAATATTCTGTTGCAAACAATTTCTGCAATTGTTCCTTAGCACTGGACAAGTGTTAATTACCTGCCAAGAGATGCTCTATTCTCAAAATTCTACTCTCAAAATACTGTTATTGCTCCACAATCATTATAAGCGATTAATTTCTGAGGATGAATGTCTCTGCACTTTTCAGAAAGAAATTTCACAGCTCAAAGGAATATTCCCGCAGAAATAACAATATTTTAGTTAAGATGGATTCTGAAACCAACTGCCAACAATTTAAGTGACCTATTGAAGAGCAAGTTTAGTTTCACAGTGAATTATGGGGGCGGGGGACTCAGCACCTTGACCTTTTCAGGTTGATTTTATTCTTTTAAAAACTGAAAGCAGATTTTAATGTATCCTTAAAAAAAAATTCATTTTTTCAAATTAATTAAAAAATAACTATTTCTAATTTATGTGAAAGAAGCTTTTTTTATTAGTTCTGAGGGATAATCAAATCTTTCTGCATGCACAAAGAAAAGTTAACTGTAGAAGAGAAAATATTTAGAAAGAGAAATCAGAAATTCAAATTTTGAAGACTTCTGAATATGGATATTACAGTTTCCAAAACTAGAATTTCTTCTATAGATGGCTGAGAGAGCTGATTATCTTAACACAAGCCACTCCCCATGTTGAAGTCATGCACTTTAGATTTAATTACAATCAAATAGTAAATGAGATACTTCTGTCCCCAGGGGTGGATTTGTTCTAACAATATCTCTTAAAAAAAAGAAAGAAAAAAAGCAAAAAAAGCTGTAGCTAATTCTTGACAAACTGTATTTACCATAAAGACTACCTGAATCACTGTCAGATAAAAAACAACCAAGCTTGAGAGATGTTTAAGTTTTCTGGTTGTGTGGGGATTTTTTTGGTTGTTTGGGTTTTTTTGTGGTGGTTTTGTTTGGCTTTTTTTTTGTGCTGCAAGACTTTAATAGCAAATACTTATTTTTCAAAATTCAAAAATATGGCCACATACACTTCCAAGTCTCTAAGAAAAGACAATCTGAGAATCAGGGTAATAGCACAGCAAACTT
>NW_010295492.1:19445-40312 GCF_000700745.2 Antrostomus carolinensis
GAAACTGAAGTTTTCTGAAACTGAAGTTTAGGACACAGAACACTCATTTTGCTCGCTGCCTCCCTTCTTACAAACATGAAATTTAAGTTAGTGCTATCTGTTGCTATCAGCAGCAAAGGAAACAATACAGTCATTTTACTGTAGTGAAGAGGGTCTCCATTTCCACCAAAAAGAGCAGCCCACAAAACCCTGTCCCATATCATGGATACATGTTTCCCAGACCAGTTAAGAGACTGGAGAAAATACAGGCAGCACACCAGTATCTTCCAAAGGTCTGTTGCCTTCAGTGCCAGTCCTACCACCACAAAAACATCCAGAATAGCGACAACCAAGACAGAACTATTGCATACAGAGACAAGAAGGAGAAACTTTGGTTAGTATCATCTGTATTACCAGGAAATTTTATCTTCAATTCAATGCCAAAATTCACCAAATTCATATGACCCAGAAAGAAACTTTTTTAATATATACTACTTTTACCTCAAATTGAGAATGCTCATTTTTTTTTTCTCTATTTTTATTCACTCCCTGTCATGTGGAATAATTAATAAATTTTAAGAGGCCTATGAAACATGCTCAACATTTACAATTTTTTCCTGGTTTTGGCTGATTACTTCCCCCCCCCGCCCCCTCCCCCCAAACACTCTGAAGACTCTTCTTTCTCCATTTACCTCCTACCTGCTTTTGGGATGAGTTGCTAGATCTAATCTTACTTTTCAGGAGTTGAATGCTAATAAGCCTTTCCAACTAAGAGAAGCTGGCAAGGGTTCCACACTTCAGATACCCATCAGATCACCCCACAGAGCCCCCAGATTATGCACAAATGGATACTATACACCAAAGCAGTCATTAGGTGTAACAATTCCTCGCACACTGCTGTTAAATAGATAGAACAGCTTAAGCGTATGGGCGAACTTTTCCCCTTTGACATACCAGTAGAAAACTCTGATTTTTTTCCCCCCTTCCACAGAAACCGGATACAACACACCAGCATGTATCAGTCCATTTTTCATCACAGCATTAGGAATGAGATTTTAACAAAATTGTATTTTTTAGTAGACTCTTTCTCCCCCTGAAGTTTACAAAATAATTTTTAAATCTAGAGGCCTATGCAAAAACCTTCTTTTATTCTGGCAAAACTCCTAGTAAGAGTAGTTATGTCATTTCTACTGTATTTCACTGTTACCTTACGTTATATCCACAAGAAGATCCACAGTCCTGAATGTTGCAACATTCAACCAATAAATTGAGTTCATGACACAGCTAAGAGTATCTAGCCAGCTACTGATGAACGGGACAGTCCTCCCATCCTTCCTCCAACAGCTTTTGCCACTCCCCTTGCATTGAACTTGGTAATCATCAACTAAAAGGTTTGGTTCAGAAGGTTTTTTTTCCTTCTTTTTGCTGTGCATGAGAATTTCAGCACATCAGCCAGCTGACCTGGCTGGGATAACCACTAGATGTGACCCAGGGAAAGCAAGAAGGAGGAACTGCTCTGGAGCAAGGTGGAGCAGGAGTACCTGCCTAGCAGCAGCGGGATGATAAACCAGTAACATGAAACTGTGTCCTGACATAACCCCAGACAGAATTCGGGAGGCAGACTGTTGACTGCATAGTCATCTAGGATTACCACAAGAAACACCACTTAAAATAATATCCATTTCTGGAATCCAGGCACTCAGGTCCAGATCTAGGGAGAAGTACTCTCTCCAATAACCCTCCATCCTGCCAGAAATAAGCTTCTATTTTCTTGCAAAAGCAAAGATCAGCCCCTTCTTCAGAAAAAAAAAAACCCACAAAAAAACCCAAAACCCCAAAACAAACCAAACCCCAGTTGGAGAGAAATAGTAATAAAACAGCAACAAAAAAATAAGAGAGATACAAATACTTCATTTTAGACATCAAAACCAGTTAAACCAACTAACCAGGAAATGGTAAAGACACTGTTTCCAAAGTGAGAAATTCCAAATCTCATCTGTCCCCTCTCAGATGAATGCTCTTAACCACCCTGAGAAAGAACAGAACGACACATTCTGAAGTTGATGTAACAGTACTAGGACATAAATTCAACATAAACCACCTGGCAATTATGGTACTGTGACTGGAAAGAAAAGGAAGCTTCTGTTCTCACTGCAAATGCTTAAGCCTTTATCTTTATTTTGCTGAATGCTTTAATGCAAAATATCTTTATTGTAGTTTTCTACAGGGGTGGCTCTTCTGCAGCATTTACCTTATGTATGATATATGCTTATGGCAGAGAGTTAGAATTATTAGCAGGTTTAATTTAAGAACTCTAAAATGGATATATTTTAAAACATAATACATAGCTAAACATTGTCTTCTAAAGCCATGCCAGACACTTGACTACACATACAAAAAGGTCACTTAACATTTCAGATAGGTAGTCAGCAATAAAAATAATATCTTAATACAAATTGCAATGTTAGACACAAATCTAGCAGAGATTTATAACAAAGGACAATGAGGAAAAACTAGACAAGCCTAAACTGCAAATCCTTAAACCTCTATTATCAAATATTGCAGTTCAGATTTGCAGAAATTGCCCATTTCTCCTCTAAAATATTTTGCCAAATTACCTAAAATTTCCTTATTTTGGTTTAGAAACCAGACAACAGTGCATCCAGATAAAAAAACCCCAAAACTGCTCAGCAGCTGAGCAGGCAACTACTACAGTCACAACTGAACTATGTTCTGTATACAAGTTAGTAACAAAATACTATGTATCTTGTGTAACATTTTAAGAAAAAAAGGCATTTGTTCAATTAAAGCTGCCTTTGGTTAGGTGCATCATCCCATATCTCTCTAAGGCATTACAGAACCAAGGGTTTGCTTACTACCAAACTGGTTAATTGAAGTTGCTGCTCCTGAGTAATTCCAAGTCTACAGGTATATCGTGTTCTGAAAAGAGAGAACATTTTCTGAGCACCATATGCAACAGTAATGCAACCACAGACTTAACTAATACTCCAACACGGAGCAGTCCAAATAAACAAGGTATCAGGCTTTTCTGACAAAACACTTCAGCAACCAGTTTTAAGATCTAACATACACTTCTATGATTATAATCTCAAACGCCTGACATCTCCCCAAATAAGTGCTTAACACTTTTTATTGCATTAAAATACAGTGTTCTAAAACCAACTCAGTGAATAATTCTTCAATCTCCGTATGTTAGGATTCCTAACTCTTATTCTGAGATCAAGCTATACTTTAGCACTATGTGACCCTGAATACATTCAAGTGCTCCAGTAAAAACAAATTTAGATTGTCAATTTAGTTGGCCTGGCTCAGGAATCACTCTGAATCTTAACGTTCTTTTGTTTTATTTCCTTGTAAACTCTGTATTATAAGTTTGAGAAGCAATCCCACCAGTGCTGAGGACACCAACAATGGAAAAAAAATGAAACAAGGAGATTTCAAGGTAGGGTTTCTGCAGTATGTATCAAGGGGAAAAAAAATATACTCAGCAAAAGCACTGTTCAGTCTGCTGAAAAAGCTGAGTTACAGAAGGTGCAAGGTGATGATCTTTCCAGGTCCCTTCCAATCCCTAACATTCTGTGATTCTCTGTGATCTAAGAGCTGACACCTGTATACACAACACTGTATGTTCCACTTGTTTTCTTTTCAATAAGAATAGCAGGAATCTGGAAGGATGCACACAGGAGAAAGGAATTTCCTAGGGTTTTATCAACAGTATATATATTTAAAATTATATAAAATTATGCTGGATGGCATTTCACAAATCAAGTTTGGAAGTTTTAGAACTACTTGCAACAGACCATACAGACCAAGCACAGCAGGACACCACCTCCCATGAAGAACAGCCAAGGAAAATGAAGCACACCTTCCTGCCACCTGCTTCAGAGCTATGTGATGGTTCACTGGCCTAACAAGATTCAGGAAACTTGGGTTTTGTTCTCAGCTACAGAATGAAATGTGCTCTAAGAAATAGGTAATTGCACTTGTTCCCGTCCCCCCCCCCCCCAGGCTTTCATGCCTGTCTTCCCACCCAGCGAGTTCAAGCTCCAAGAGGGGCAGAACCGTTTAGCACAAGCTTTTCCAAACTCCAGTCAGGTGTCCTCAGGCTCAGGATTTTAATCCCTACAGTCAAATACCAGTAGAACTACAGGCCTCACATAAATTAATAATAATGTGTCTGTACTCAAACCAGACTGTGTAACTACTTATAACAGTTACTCTATTTGCTCCATTTGAAGAGCTAAGGTGATACATTCCAAGATAAGTAGGGTATAAAGTTTACACTAAATAACTTAACAGGTTTCTCAACAAAGTCTTTTAATTGTGTAAGAAATTAGCCACTCAAAAGAGTTTCTAAGAAATGTACAGAACAGGAAGTCAGATGTTGCAGAAGGTTTTAAAATAGAAGTCTAGAGAACAGACAGTACATAAAGTTTATAGGTAATTTTACAAAATAGAAAAAAAATCCCATAAAAACTTGCCCAATTAGAGTTTTTATAAACAAGAAATTATTTTTAAAAATTCATTAAAATAATGTTTATCCATACATTTTCTAGCTTAAACAGCAGTTCTTCAAAAAAGAGACTGACTGGTCCTTCACTGCTTGTAAATCAAACTGAAGCATTGTCTTTAATAGAAGAAAATGTACACATTTAATCTTCAGTGTGAAATAGTTTAGGTGCAATCCCATCCAGCTTAGCCAGACTCTTAACCTTCCCCTCACTGCACTCTTCAGACTTGCATACATTATTTTGCATCTCACTCCAATGTTCCTGCCTAAATGTGCCACAAACAAAAAAGGAAGATATTAAACATATTCAGAAGCTTGAAAACAAAGCTGTGAAATGATATTTGAATTGCAGTTCTTGTCTAAACATGCTTATCATTTAATTGGTGCCAATTAATTAGTATATGTACATGACAAACCTTTTTTCTTTCCTAATTTTAAAAGTCTACTCTTTTCTTGTTAGGCCAGTCAGGTAGCATCACCTTCCTGTCACAGAGCAGTAAGTGCTACTGGTGATGTAACAGAAGTTTAGGGGAATTAATGAGACAAATTTCTAACCATTATTGTTCCACTCCACACCAAAAGGTTTCATGAGTAATATCACTATACAGCTACTTCTATAAGGAAGTGTGACATTAATTTGCTGCATGGCTGTTTTGAGGTATCAACCTTCGTTACTTCATTATTAGCTCTTACTCAAAAGCTTTATTTATTAAGTCAAAAAAATGTAACAAAAAAACCTGAGTGCTCTCTAGGCAATATGCTGTAAAAATAAGGCTTAAAATTTTGACTTTTCTCAAGATGAAAACTCTGTATAAACTCAGAATTTATCTACACACTTGCAGGAACGACAGACAATTTATCTCAATATGTATTGTAATGATTAATAAAACATATAACTTTCATTCTAACAGAGCCAACAAGCTTTTCTTAAATGTGTTAACATAAGAATCAGAACAACTAGAATGTTCAGGCCTAGAATCAAGTAAAAATTTTAATAAATTAACTTTCTACATTGTAATAAAGACATTTTTGTTGACACGTTTTCTTGAGATACCTGAATTATTTTCAGTTTTCTGTTTGCTACCAGAGAATCAGAACACACCATACCCCTCCCTCAAAAGTAAAAAACAAGCTTTAAATTTGTGTTTCAAAAAAATTACGTATTTTTAAATACCACCTTAAAAAGAATGTGATTTTAAGGAATCCCATGGAACATAACTGATTTATAAATAATATAATTTATACTAAGAAAAATATTTTATATCTATGTATATATACACCCACACCTCCTTCTTTATTAAAAGTGGAGTTGAGGAAATGACAGAAGTCGCTCTGACTGAATTTCCAGGCAGCAGTTGTATTTTGTGTTATTGTTACTGATATCAGAAAAGTTCCTCCTACCGCCAGCAATTCTGGATATACAGCAACCCCCTTCTTCAGAGCATTTACCTTCATTTTCTTTCCTCCTGAATATGGCAGATGTGTTTACCACAACAGTCATTTTTCAAGGATATAGTTTTCAGGAACACTAGGTGCAAAACCTGAAGTTCCACCAGTAATTCTCCCTCACAGTCCAGTGCAATATCTGTTGGTTTGGGGTTTTTTTTCCCCTCCTCCAGCAGGTAAGAGGAAACCAGGGAATACCAACACAGTCTAATCTTCTCCAAGTGAGTGCCAAATCCAGAGATGAAGAAATGGAACTACCTAGTCTTTAGGCAATGACCTGGATTGCAGGTAGTACAAAAAAATAAATTCAGAATTTTTAGATTTCTCACTCCACTATGAACAACTCGTAGTTCTAAAGAAAGCTGGTGATAAAACACAACTTCTCTGAATTGCCAGCATAAAATGCCAGTGAAAAACCCAAAACTTTCAAACTTCAAAATCTACCTTGATTCTTTGAGCCTTTGAACTCCACATAACCTGAAGGACAACCAGGGAACACTAAAGCACGTTTCTTTTAAGTTATTTTAAAAGAATTACTACAGGGAAGCATGTGTGTTTTCTACTTTATCTGTCTACAGCAGAACGGACACTTAAAGAAATATCTGTTATCATTGTTTTCAGCTGTTTTCTAAGGATGTTGTCTTCGGACAATATGTGCATTTAAACCAACCACAGATTTCTACAGTTGCCTAAAAGCTGAAAAAAACAGTCAACTGTAAAAAAACCTAAAGAGACTACTTCTAATTCAATAAGCCTCATTTCTAATTCAGTAAGAGCAGCAGCTTAGCCTTGGACATTAATATCTCATTAAATGTTGGCCAGCGTAGTCCTTCAAAGCAAGTAAAAAAAAGTCTAAAATAACATTGAAGACTTTATACTGATGACAATTAAGCTGCTAGAAATAAAGCAGGCTATTTACAATTCAAACTGAAGTAATAAAAGCTTTGTAACAAAAATTAGTTCAAAGATTGTCATTTAATACATCTGTGTTACGATGGATTTAAAGACAAAATTTTCAATCTTTTCACTTAAGAAGACAAAAATTTAAGAGCACTAAAATATGTAAAAACAGTTATCAGCACACTGGGGCAGGCAGAAGCGGTAACTGTGGACAAAAAAGCCCCAATATTTGAATTACCATGTAACAAAACATGAGGAGGTGATTTTACAAGCAAAATTTCTGATTAGGTATCTAAATTACAGATATTACAGGTTATTAATTCTCATCCAAATAAAGTATTTTCTCAAATCATCTACCCGGCTACGTGCTGCCCCCCTGCTTCCCTTCACATATTTACCCAGCACTTTGCTTTGCTCCCTGTGAATTCCAACCTCCATTATCTTCACTAAAAAGAAAAAGCTTTCACATAACTCTCTCCTTACCTTCACAAAGGCACCCAAGGACCCTCATCACCCTGACTTTAATGTAAACTGCACCAAACCAAGGTAGTTCAGAAAACTTCATGTAGCTCCTCTCTGCGATAAAGCCGTGTCATACATTTTCATAAGACACAATTTTAATCACATGAAAAAAAGAAAGCAAACCACCTTCTAATCCTGCGGATAAGAACTTAGACTAAGCAAAATAAATAACATTAACCCAAATTTAAAATACTGTTATTTTCTTGACAGCTTGGATAATAGAAGTGAACAAGAAAATACGAAGAAATATACTGCAAACGCAAAATGCCTGAATGACTTCATGCAGCCACTTCTTCCTGAGCTTACTGGCTCTCACCACCTGATCCTGAATGTCTGTGCAAAACTCTCCTAGAATGCCTAAAACAAGTTTTAGCTTTGGGACAAAACTCCACAACCACATAATAATGATGTTTGGAATGAGGCCTCACTCATAATCCCACCTGGAACCTAGAGCACATGGGAATAAACACACAGAAACTTCAAGTGGCTGGGTGAGCAGCCAGCTCGGGTCTCTAGTTCCCATGTTGTCAGGCTCCAACCAAGATGCACCAGCACGTGCTGGCTGCTTCCAGCCCACACTCCCTCCAGCACCAGAGCTACCACTCAGATTTATGCTCCTGTCAGTAATTCCGAACCGATTCTGCACAGAGCTATTGCTGCACAAGTATACAAGATCATTTATCTATATGTACACAGCAAAGATAATGCACAGCTGACCATATGCTATTTGTTCTGCTGCAGTATCAAACCACAGTCTCCCTGTGCTAATTACTGAATAAGCACTAAAGCACAAAGGACTCTGCTTCGAAGAGCTCTCAGTCTAAGCATAAAATAAATTACAAAGATTGATACAATGAGAAACTGAATTAGTAAAGTAAGAATAAAGTACTTGTTCACATTAAGGCACTCAACAATGCACAAGTGCCAGGTACTTGGAGGCATCAAGGCAGGTGAAAATGTAAAGATGAACTCAATGAGCGTATCACAAAGCACAAAAAAGGTGAAGAAAGCACAAGTATGCTCATGAATACACTTAATAAAGACAAAACTAATACAGAGATCCACAAAGAGGGGGTAGCAGTTCACAGTCTGATAGTGGGTGAGACAATATGCAACGAGTAGGAACTGGTCAAGCATCTCACGAGCCGAAACTATCAGCTGCAGTTTGAAATGTTGGTGGAAAGGTCAGAAACTGCAGATACTTCAAAACAGCAGATATGATTGGAAGGGCTGATTAAAGAAAAGTCTCTGAAGAACAGAAGTTAAATGGAATAAACTTGCTTGCACAAGTCAGGTGACTGCAGTTACTCTCCTTGTCCTGATTAGTTAAGATTCCTATTAAGATGACTATTCTACGCACTACATGCTTGAAACTTCTAAAAATACAAATCAAGTGTCTGCAAATTCAACACTAATTTTCTTCTCTCTAGCTAAAGGAGTGATTTAGAGAGTATCACAGAAAAGTTCTCAGTGCTTTTATTTCAGTTGAATTACATGAAAATACATTGCAATATGTCACAAAATATTCCTTTTTAGCTATTTCAAATCAAAGACGGGAAAGACAGGCAAGTTACCTCCTTTCAGCTACGTCTACTGTCACAAGCAGGTAACAAGGTGATGTCTCAAGTATGCAGGTTACAAGACACTGAGATTTTTTTAAAGACACAAAAAGCCATAACCTTAAAATTCACCTGAAAAACCTATGATACTTGCTCCAAATTATACAGAACTATGGAAAAATCTCACCAAGAATTTATTTAACGAGGTTGTTTAAACAGGAAATACAACGTTTTCCAAAACAGGAATCAAAAGCCCTTCTCCCGGCTCTCCCCTAACCACAATGGAAAATCCTTCCAGTCTAAGATTTCTTTTCCCAGTTTGTGAAGCTTGAAAAGTTTTACTAATTTGCAAGCCTGAGAAGCTGCTTAAATCATACATTTGACATCATAATCTGAGTTTCTAGTTCAGTGGAACTAAAGGCTACTGTAATTAATTGAAGAAAAGGGCAAGATAAAAAATTAAAACCACTGCAAACTTAAACACAGAAAGACAATGCTTAAAACAAAGTTGTTATAGAACCTGTTAACTGCAGAAGCAGAAATAAATGATCTTCAGAACAGCTTCAGATGGACAATAACCTTACAGGGAGAAGACACTGAACAGCTAAGATAAATCTGGGGTTTTTACTATGATAGACTAGCAATAAAAGGGAAGTATTTATGTGCTGCATAGTTGCTTAGCACTTGAAAAAGTCTTAAAGTATCTGTTTATGAAAGTTATTTTTGAAAACACTTTAAAATAGTTATATTTCACAATTACACTTTATTTTTAAACTTAAGTAAAAGTTGCAAACAAGGGGAAAAAAAAATACGGACTGCAAGCTCACTTAGATTTGCAGAGACAGTTTTAAATAGAATCCTATAAAAGGAAGAACTAATGATTCAGGAAAAGCAACTCTCACTGTAAGGTCAGGAAACAGATTATGTTGTTCCCCATTTCAATGATGAGATGCTCATTGTAGCAAGGGATGGATGGCTACATGACTGTGAGGTCTCATATGGGAAAATTATTTCCCAATTTCCCTTGCAGAAACATAGTATATCTTAGTTGAACAATAAACCAACCAATCTTACTGTTTAAAATCAAGGCAAAATTTTCACTAGAAACTGTCCATTTTATCCTGGAGGCAATGTTCAACATTTGCACATTTTATTAGTTTAATAACACCCATGCATTTTCTCATGGCTATATTAATTCTAATGGATCCCCATGGCAGTCATGCTGAGTACTTGCAAAAACTGATATACAGAGCTTCTGCTCCATACCACCGCAGTGCTAAAAAGCTCCTGAACTCAGTAAGGCTCTTTCCTTTGTTCCCACCATCCCCCCAAAAAGGACTTTTCTTTATTTCAGCAGCTATTCACAAAACTTCTCCAAGTTTGTAAATTCTAACACAAATGAGTTACAGCAACTGCAGCTCAAGTAAAGCTTTGTGCAAAGACACAATTCATATCCTTTTGTTTACAGCACCTCTATCCTGCTTGGAAAAGGCTGCAACAATTAGAGCATTTCTCTGGCATTCTCTTGCTTATCAACTCTTGCTTCTCCAGGAGAAGGCTCGGCAGACCTAGCTGCAGGACTCCCATGTTTTCACCATCAGCTCCTACCCTTTTCCCTCTACAGGAGGCAGAGAGCAGAAGCAGCAAATAACTAACACGTTAAAATTCAGAACCCGATGTATTTAGCGCTTAAGAACCTTTGTCATGAGGGAGGGGAGTAGACAGGGCACACGGGAAAAGACAGGACAAGTAGCTTGGGTGATATCACACTCCTGTACCTCTTTGCTTCAGCACATGGGAAGAACGTTTGCAAGTACTCTGACATCCAAGAAAATATATCCTGAGCTTCCCCAAAACCTCATCTCCATAACTCCAAATATTACGGACTGCTTGCTGATCACTAAATCTTTGTCTGCTAGCCAATTCTTCATTACAGGAGTGATGTGAATTAATGACAAAGAGATCACTAACCTATCTGCAGCCCCATAGGGATGTTAACAAAAGGATGATGCCACAGTGGACAGAGATCTTCCTCAGATGCTGTGCTATCACAGAGCCTGAAGTGCTTTTTTGGTCTTGAGGGAAAGAAAAAAAAGTCAAAACCCCAGGTGAAATGGTTTTTATACTTAATTACCCTTTATACCTCTTTTCAATATTAAATATTTCAAAGGAAGATGAATGAGACCCAGGGACAGTTATTTCTAGATTAAAAAAATTATACTTACTCCTGTCAGTCAGTGACTAAATGCTCACTGCTGTTTTAATATAAAAGGTGACAATGGTGGTCTTCTGCCACAACCTGCACTTTCGGCTCTGACATCCTGTATTAAGGAGTTGCACGTGCATTACCTTTCAGTTGAGTTGAGTACCTCACTACAAGGACATGGAGGTGCTGGCGCGTGTTCAGGGAAGGGCAATGAAGCTGCTGAAGGGGTTGGAGCACAAGTGTGATGAGGAGCAGCTGAGGGAACTGGGATTGTTTAGCCTGGAGAAAAGGAGGCTGAGGGAAGACCTTCTTGCTCTGTACAACCACCTGAAAGGAGGGTTTAGATTGGCTATTAGGAATAATTTATTTCCTGAAAGGGTTCTCAGGCATTGGAAGGGGTTGTGCAGGGCAGTGGTGGAGTCCCCATCCCTGGAGGTGCTCAAGAGTCACCTAGACATAGTGCTGAGGGACATGGGTTAGTCGGGGACTTGTCAGTGTGAGGTTAATGATTGGACTAGATTATATTAAAAGTCTTTTCCAATCTGGGCAATTCTGTGAGTGTTTAAAGATTTTTGGATATCATCTCTCGTGCAAATGAGTGCTCCTCTAGCCTCTGCCATCTCTTACATTGCCAATTATTCTGTAAAGCTTCCCTCTCTGCCAGCAAAGTAATTCAGCTTTCCAAAGTTTGTGCCATGTGAGTAACTGCTGTCCATCACTTTAATTTTCTGTTGCTACAGCTGAAGCAACCTTAGAAGGACACAGACAGAACGTGAATGTTACCAAGATCACACATTTCTGTGTCTCTTATTTTGAAATGTTCTACAAGCCAATGATAGCAGTTTTGAGTCAGAGTGGACAGTTAATTTAGACACCAACGTGTCAAGCCTACATTTGTCAGAGATTTTTCCGCCTCAACTAAGTGTTTAATTCCATTCAACTGAGGTGTGTTTGAACTTCCTGTTCTTCTTTTAAAGGCGTGTGGCATCTGAAATTGTTTGATTGCAGTCTTGATAATTTCCAAATCTGCATACATTATGCCTCAGTACTACCATGGAACCCACTTGATCTTTCCCTGTGCTACCAACAGCCTCTAACACTACTGTGCATTAACACAAAATATTTCAGCTGGAAGGGACCTTCTAGTCCAACTGCCTGACCACTTCAGGGGTGACCAAAAGTTAAAGCATGTTACTAACAGCATGAACTGCCTTCCAAGTATTGAAACTTCACTGGTAATTCCCACAGTTGATTTCTCAATAATCCCTTATATGAGGGGCACTGACAAACAATTCTTCAGTCTTTTAAGCAGAGTAAAAATTAAATATACTACTAGACAAATAATTATCTTAAGACCTTGTCTTGCCCTATGTTTAATAAATGTTTGGTTCTTTTGAAGACATTTCAGATGGCTTTCAGAAGACCAAAATAATATTTCCGCAGTCTTCCCAGGAATTAGTTTCTTGGAATTAATAAAGTGTATTTATTAACTTCTCATTCTGACTGACTTAGAATGGGTTATTGGAATTCTTTAGCACTTCAACTAATTTGAAGATTCTTCAAAATCCATCAGTGATTCCAGTCAAGTTGATCTGTTCCTCTTAAAAACAAATTGTTCAAAAAACCTCATCTTTCAACTCACTTCTATGTACCACTCAGAGTCAGTCAAAAGTACCAGGTATCCTCCAGTACAGAAGAAAATACAAAGTTTTTCCACATTCTCTATTTACTTGAATCCACCTCTTAAGGCCACAGGCTTCTGTGAGTTTCTTGCCAGAAGAACAGCAGGATTTCCCCAAGATAATTTAAGCAATCCTTATTTTCAATATACAAAAAATTATTACTTTTGTAATTATTTTTGTTTGTAAAATCTCTGCTGAATTTACGATTTTCCATTTTTGTATTTCACTTTCCATACACTTTAAGTTCCTACTGGAACAGTGGGGCTAGAGTTCCACTGTCTTCACAAAAAAAATGGTTCAGTCTTGCTTTGTTAATCTAAAATGCTTTTTTATTATGTTGGCATTGTCTTACATTGACTGCACTATGACATGCTAAAATTTATGCAAAATCCACAGTTTAAGATATGCTTAGATAAAGTATGTTGAATGAAAGATTTCAGTATCTTTATTTCTAGTTCTTTTATATATATATCTATATAACAATCTGGGCAACTGGCTCTAGGTGGTCCTGCCTGGATAACTTCTGGAGGACCCTTCCAACCTCAACCATTCTGTAATATTTATCTACTATATTTGCTTCTATTCATTTTTTTTCTAACTTTTCTCTAAACCCATAAAAATTTGTATCTTTCATGTATTAATCTACACAGAGATTGTCTACCCAATACTCACAGAACACAATCACAATTAAACTTCCACAGTTTGTATAAAAATTCAATTTTAGAAAACCCACTTCTTTAGTACTTCTAACTCAATAGCTGTCTGTTCTTTAAATAAAAAAAAAAAATCAAAACAGTAACTTCTGTTTTAACAAAATCTCCAAAAGCACTAGTACACAGAGACCACTCAAACCAAAGAACTGAAATGGAGAAGTCTCCCAAACTGTACTTGACTTGTTAGTTTGTATTGCTAAGGAAGAACAGGAGCAGTGAAAAATGGCAGAACATGAAGCAATACTGATTACAGCGAGTTGGAAAACAGTATCTTCACATGGGGAACAATGCACAGCGAAGTAAGAGGAGCTTCCCCTTCACTAAATCTTCATAATGTGTAAAACCATTTTAGAACTTTAAAAAGTAAGACTA
Organism: Antrostomus carolinensis; assembly: GCF_000700745.2. NCBI lineage: Eukaryota > Metazoa > Chordata > Aves > Caprimulgiformes > Caprimulgidae > Antrostomus > Antrostomus carolinensis. The sequence continues at coordinate 33,356 of NW_010295492.1, forward strand.
GTCCCCTTGCAACTCCCACGCAAGTCCCAGAAAATCCACACGAGGTTCATGACATTTACCTGCTGGAGGAACGCAGAAATATTCTGATGGACCTGACTGATTATTAAACACAGCCGCTGATTAAGACATGGCTCTGATTCCCACTGGGATGGAAAGTAGGTGGCAGAAGAGAGATGCAACTGTTACTCAGCATTTACTTACTGGTGAATAATTTTATCTACACAACAGAATCACAGAATGTTGGGGGTTGGAAGGGACCTCTAAAGATCATCTAGTCCAATCCCTCTGCCAGAGCAGGAACCTAAATGAGATCACACAGGAAGGCGTCCAGGCGGGTCTTGAATGTCTCCAGAGAAGGAGACTCCACAGCTTCCCTGGGCAGCCTGTCCCAGTGTCTGTCACCCTCACTGTAAAGAAGTTTTTTCTCACGTTTAAGCAGAACCTCCTGTGTTCCAGCTCACACCCATTGCCCCTTGTCCTACCAACAACACAGCAGCCTTGGGAAATTCTAGTAAAAATTGGCACCATTGCCACATAACAGACCGAACACTGTCAAGGAAAAACCCAACATTTTCATACTCAGGAACTGTGACCAAGTGGACAAATAGAATAACGCAGAACTTTGTATTTACAGAACTGCTTGACAGCTTCTGTACAAGTGTAATACAGAATGTGATACAGCATGAAGCAGCATGGCAGGGGAAAAATCTTTTTATTTTGCTATGTAGATCGATGTAAGAGGAAGAAAAAGGTATAAGGATATAACCAGGGAAAAAAAAGGCAAAATAAATTAAAGAATGAGAAAGAACAGACGAATAAAAAGCCAGACACAACTGATAGTCCTGCTTTTAAGGACAGCAAATTTTGTTTATTCACATTTGTTCCGACCTTTACTACATTTTTTAACTCATTCTGTAAGTCCTTGAGCTTGGGAAGGTACAAAGAGTTCCTCATGGACTCACATGGGGCACATCACAAAAATCCTGGGGCAAAAAGCCATTCCTATCTGAAATTCAGAGTGAAGTTTTTAAAGAAAAATCAGGAAGCTGCAGCAATTAAATACCTGGAGGTAAAAGCTTAAAACTGGATTTTTTTTTTCTTCTAGGTTACTACCTACAAAAGGAGAAAGCTAAGTTTTGATCTATGCTTATTTCTACTGCTTCTGTTTTACCTGAACAATGTTTTTTTTTTACTTTACAAGTGTAGCAAGTAAGATTGTGTGCTAAATCTGTACCACTTCTCATAGAGCCTACCAGAAGCTAGCCCCTTATCAAGCTAAACCAAATTCTTTGTATAAATTCAAATCTAATGATTTGATGGCATTCTGGTAAAAAAGAAGTACTCACAGAGATATGGAATGTTTATCTAAGTTAACTGAATGGTTCAAATTGAATATTTCAAAATTATTTTATGCAGTTTCATTTATAACTGCTTTAATAAAATTAACTTCAAGTTTTAGAGTCTGAGTTACTACAGGCTTTGAAAAACGAGCTTAACTCGCTCTCTTTCTTAAAGATGTGTATTCAACACAAAACATAGGAACTGTTTCAATGAAAAACAAACTGCCTACCAAACAATCTATAGGAATGCTGTTTCCTAGGGGCCAGTTGCTCACCAGCCTGCCTCTGGAAGAAACATCCAACAGCAGGGACATCCTGAGAACATGGACTGAGGGTACTTGGACACTGGAAACACCTGACACTGCAGGTGCAGGGATGGTGTGAGGAGTGTTTTCACCTGAATTGGGCCCTGATGTTGCTCCAACTACTGTTCCAGCTGGGGCAACCCCTACTCCAACCCCATGGGCTCCCTGACCCATGTTCACATGCATCATTTCTCTGCTCTCCAGCCAGGTCACTTCATTCATGCCTGGGAGAACACAAAGAATGCTCACTCTATGTAGGAACCTAAAAGAAAAAGTCTTGATAACATAAAAGGCTTTTCCACCTATGTTTAAATATGCTGATCTTAGGATTAAAATAATAATAATGATTAAAAAATCAAAGCTATATAACAATAATAGTCATTGTCAAAACATTAATTGATTTAAACTTTAAATAGCATTACCAAACTAGGTCTCTAAGATAAACAAATGAAGTACCACATATTTCTTTACAAGACAGTATATTAAAATGGTAGAGACAGATATACGATAAATGCTTGCCCACGTATTTCCCTGCTAAAAACAATCAAAACATGATTTTCAAATCATAAGGCAGCAGTTTCTTTTACAGTTCTTACTCAGCATGATGTGTAGAACCACTAATTCTGTCATACTGCTATGTCTGATTTTATACATTTGTAGATTCTATAATACAGTACAGAAAACTTCTCTATCTGAACTACATCTCATTCTTACACGCTAGCCTGAGGTTTTTTAAAAAATTTGTTAAGCTATTCAAGATTCTAACACAGTTAAATGACATTAAACTTCTCTAACCACATGATAGTTCATTTTGGGGTTTTCATAAAATAAAGTTTTCATGCTCAGATTAAAATGAAGTTCGCAAACTCATTTTTGAAGCATTTAAGTCTTGGCTTGAAACAAGTATAAATGACAACAGCAAAAATCTCTCTCAATAAAATATCAACAAAATCCTCTGCAGGAGTAAACACCTTCCCCTGAACACATACACTTAATGATCTCCACATATATTCTTAATCTACCATAACTGAGGCATTATCAATCTTCTAGCATGTAAATGGATTTTTTTTAAGGCAAGAAAACTATATATATAAAGTCCAAAATATCCCCTACAATCTTAAAAAAAAAAAAAAAATCAAGTACAAGATATGTCTCATTTTTTTATGCTAAACAAGATGTTAAATCAAAACAATAAAAACTGACATATATGGAAAAATATTCGATGAGAACAGAACATGTAGATCTGAAGATGCAGACAAAAGAAACCACAGTCCTCTAGTCCCTCTACAAAATTCTGTATTTTTAATCTAGCCTTATTGACTACTGAACAGCCAATCTTTAGGGAGATATTTAATATATAGATATCTATATGTTAGGAGGATTTTTTTTAATAATCTTGAAGAACCTGAGTTTTGTGAGTAACACATAAGATCTAAACCTGCTTTGTCTTGTTACAGTAGGCATTTACTTATTGTTAAAATACCCTACTAACATCAGTTCCATAGCGACATGACTAACCCATCATTGTAGGATCCCCAGAACTAAAGTTCAAGCGATATATAGCGTAATGGAGATAAACAGCAAGATACTTGAAAAATGAGTCAAAACAGGCTTCTTATTTTTAGCTCAGTTACACATATGTAAAGACTTACGGAACTAAACACATCAACCCAGCTTTTAAAAATTCACTTCCTCTTTGAAGAGATCTGTGAACAAGTTCTATATGAAACTTCAGACACAAAGAAAAAAAATGTATACAACTAGTTCCACACATCACTCAAACTCTAAGAGCAAAGTTGTGAACATAGGTCTGACACAATCCTTATTTCCATTAGGATTTACAGGCAGAGAGCTTTATAATCGAAACAAAGACAACCAGACCTATTACCTGGAACTGACAGTTTTGCCAATACCTCAGTAGCACTGATGAAGCAAGAACTGTATGAAAAATTTAAATGGAAAATAGCTAACAAGGGCAGTTAATGACAAAACAAGAGGAAATGGGTTTAAACTGAAAGAGGGCAGGTTTAGATTAGATATTAGGAAGAAGTTCTTCACTGTGAGGGTGGTCAGACACTGGAACAGGTTGCCCAAGGAAGTTGTGGATGCCCCCTCCCTGGAAGTGTTTAAGGCCAGGCTGGATGAGGCTTTGAGCAACCTGGTCTAGTGGAAGGTGTCCCTGCTGATGGCAGGGGGGTTGGAACTGGATGATCTTTAAGGTCCCTTCCAACCCAAACCATTCTATGATTCTATGAAAATTACAAAGTATACACCAGATAACTTAGTCCAATGTACACAAACATATGTTGAAAGGGTGCAGATTGATATTTAGCACAGCCAGTAGAGGACAGAGGATCCTATCACCACTCTGAAGTTTAGTGGAAATAGATGCATACATAGAACAGATAGCAAAAAAGTAACATGTGGATTATTACAGAGACACTTTTGCTACATTTCAGAGTTTTACTTTTCTTTCTCTAACCCTATGATGGTCATCATAACCTCTTCAGACATGTTTCTTCTACATGTCTGTCTACAGCTGTTCTTAAATAGCTGTGTTTAGAAAAAAAAAAATCTGTTAACCAGTAATGACATATAATCTTTAAAGATACTGCTAGAGATGACATCTGGTCTTTATTTGTAAGCTAAACATTTCACATACCAGCTTGAAAAGGCCTTGCCTACTATTCTAAAAGCCACAGCAGGTATTCCGAGTGGAATTCCAACTAAATCTTGCTATAAAGTTTCAGTATGCAAGCTGTTACTATAAAATAAATTTTATACAACTTGTTTGAAATTACACCCAAGCAGCCAGAACTGAATACGTTTGCATGTTCTGATGTGATTTAAAACTCTCTTCTACTATAAGACTACGAAGTGCCCCACACTTCATCACCAGAAGCACTGCATAACTGGTATTTTTTGTTTCAGGAAGAGAAAACAAGCTTTTAAACGAAAGACTTCTTGTCCCATTTCTGAGACAAGAGCCTGAGCATGGGCTTTGTTGACAACACTGGAATGGCTGCACTGTGTGGAAGAGCCAAGACAACAGCTATGCTATGGGTGGGGAAAATCCAAGTTAAACCGGGTAAGCATTTTCAACTAAGTTAATAACTTTCTCATATACCCATATATATAATACAAACTACGAGAAGTATTTATAGAGCATGTTTACTCTACAGTTTTATGTTGTTTCCTTTGTAGAGTTTCTATTAGAAACTTTTTTTTAAAGAAAATACAATGTATTAATGCTTGTTTCACAGGAGATTCCCAACACAGAATTTAACAATCAAGAGAATTTAGGCTTCTTTTTACTGCAATGGACAGTGTTGTTTTTTGGGTTTTTTTTTAATATAATTCCATATTCAGAAAGAAGCATGAAGACACACAAGCAGGAATTCAAACCATCTACTGGATTACTTGCCTCTGTGTATAAAAACTTGGTCTAATCATTTTGGGGTTTTAAAAAACAATGTACAAAAAAAAAGATGCTATCAAGGAGAACACTTTTAGAAAATTCTACATATGCTAATTACTCAATGTACACTCACATATCATTAAATCAAGAGGGGGAAAATATCTAAAAGTGAACTAGAAAGTGCTGTTGAAAATCAGATCTAACTGACAGTATTCACCAAGCTGATGTCCCGTTCACTTGCTTGCCCCAAACGTCTGCAACATCTGGCCCAATGAGAAGACTGCAAAGAAACACTGGAGAGAGCAAATCTTGAGGAAAACATCTACCATTAAGCTTTCAATGTTCCCAATAATCCTACATAGGATTTAATATATACTGTCATAATGAGAAGTGTCTTCTCAAAGACAGGTGAGTCCAACTTTTTCAGCCAACTGCTTCTTGCACTGTTAACTCAATCCTGATACCAGATAAGATTATAATGGCCTCAGCACTGTGCCAATATCCCTAACATAGAAGAAAAACATTAAGTACTATAGAGTGAGACTACAGCAAAAAAGTTCCATTCCCTATTAACGCAGAAAAAGTGCTATTCAAATAACATGGACTTTCCTACGTGCAATATCCACATAATAAACTGCAGAACCTGCATTATCAAGCAGTTTCCCACGTGTATTTGCCTACTAACCATTCTTCTGGGACAAATTCCAAATTTTCAGCTCTCTCAACACTTCAGAAAACTGTCAGGTGATTTAGTGTCATTTCTACATATATAACCCAAACTACACCACCATTAAATTATCATTTCCCTTTTTATTTGAGTTTCCTTCTCCCACCTACCTAACACATTTATATTCACACTGACACAAACTGAGTTGTAGACGAGTGCAAGGTAGACAGTAATTCTCTCAGATTCTCAACAAAACTGTGACTGTTGTTAACATTTGGTTTTAAACCTAGAAGTGACTAAATGTAACAAAACATTATGTTTTATATGTAAAAATGGTAATTTGGAGTAGCAATTATATTTCAAATGCATTCTTATCCCACATGCTTGAGGAGCTACACCATCAACTCATGGTAACTAAACATGCCCGATCTCTCAGTTGAGACACAACAATGGCTTCAGCAAAAGAGAAACTAAAATAGATCAAAAGTATTTCGTTAACATGTAGCATGTTAAGTGACAAACAGTTAGGTGATATAAGAAGTTTTACGGATTCTTGTTTGCCATGACCTATATAGCTCACACACGATTACATTACTCAGAAAAGCATCCCAAAATCAGCTGATATAACCTCTTCGTCGCACCACATAGGAAACACGCTCCACGTTTTGGTGTCGAGCCATCTTGCTTCAAACAGTAAGCCAGAAAAAAACATAAAGCGTCCCGAATATATTAATTTTCTCTCAAGGAATTAAGAGTTTGAGGTTATGAAATAGACGAAAGAGAACAATGCAAAAAAAAAAAAAAAAAAAAACAAACCAAAAAAGAAATCTTTGCAGAATGACTGCCAAGGAGATTAAAGCCCAAGCTGTGAGTTGTGAGCACGACCCACTCGGGGCAGCTGGCATTTCTCTCAACTTTTTATTGTTGTCCGTGCAGACACATCTGAAGAAGAATTAAAACCCAACACTTCATTGTGTGGCATCAAGTACTAAAAGCGTTTGGCCTCCTCGCTCCGCCCTCAGAAAGCAGGCATTATCCTTCAGAGCATTTAAAAAAACAGCACTACAAGTTTTGACGCTTTCAGTACATTTAAACAAAGCCCATTTCACCCAAATCCCGCAACTGCCCCTGGGGTTGCCGGAACGACGCCCCACGGCTCCCGGCTCCCCGCAGCCCTTCGTACCGAAGCCTATTGTCCCCCCGGGCCGTGTGTCCGCCCCCCTCCCC
>NW_010295493.1:0-9070 GCF_000700745.2 Antrostomus carolinensis
GCCAAGGGCTAACCCAGTGAAACTATCACAGGGTGTTAAGAACTTGAAAGTAGGTTCTGGTCTTCTAGTTGACGAATGTGCCAAATGAATTTGCTTATTACTGAACTTACTACTGAACTTAATTTCAGATTAATTTCTAGCACACTTGGTTCATTTATTTAACTCCAATCCAAGAGCAAGAGAAAGGCAATTTGGTTTTTTTTTTGGGGTTTTTTTTTTTTTTTTTTCCATTTAGTTCTGGAAAAGTGAGTTATTCAATAAAGGAAACAGTTGAAGTGGGTGTCTAAACAGTTTTCTGAGTTCTTTTGATGTTCCTTTCCTGGACCATGTAAAGACTCTCATGTCTAAAATTCTCATCTAGTTTTTAGCTAAAGAGAGGATTAGATACTTCTGAAAAGCAAAATACTGTAGAATAAATATCTACAAAATATTTTCAGGTAAGCTTAAAATCCCATTAACACTCAAATAAATCATGTTTTAGCAGATAGACACACAAATATATAACCTTGCTATTACAAAGACTATTGCATTGATATAAAAAGAATTATGAGAAGTTTCGTCCACATAAATGTTCAACATATAGAAAATCATATTAAGAGTTATGAATTAAACCACAGTAATTGCTCAATACAACATTAAAAGAACATTAAAACAGAAACAAAAATTAATCTGCAGTTGAACTGAAACTGTAGTCATAAGCCATCAACAGTCCCATTGTCTTATCCTCTGAGGCTTTGACTCATTTAAAAGATTAAATCAGTATTTACTATTGAACACCTCTAATTGACTTCACAAACTATTTCAGTTGCTTATTGATCTAAAATAGCATCTTTATTGCTGATTTTAACCTATGCTAAATCTGACAGAAAAAAAAAATATTTAGAAGTTAGTTTAATGTTACTTTTGAACACAATTAAAAAGAATATTTACCTCACTGCTAAAGAACTCTTGACTCTTATTCCTGGGCAGGAACAAAAATGTGTGAATTTCAAGAAGTTAAAAAGCCTTTTCTTTCAAGTAATGAGCCTTTACTTCTTGAAAACTGTAGAAGGCCACAGGGCCGGCTGGAAAAATCCCCAAAAAACTTCAGGCAACATACTGCAGTCTCTGATTAACTAGTGTGGCTAAAGTTTTTGTTTGTCATCTCGAGTTAACTTCTTGATTCTTAAAACCCTATCCAGAAAAGTGATTAATACATCACGTGAACTCAAAATGGTCATCTTTGAAATTCCTCTTCTGTTGAATCCTAATTCAAGAAGCTTATGGGCACCATATATTTTCCACGTGAAGTGTCTCCTGACATTATCCATTCTGTGTCGAGAAGATTTGGCAATACTGTCAGTGCCACATTTTTCTCAAGTCTGTGGAATAGCCTTTTCTATTTCTCTACTTTCTTGCACAGCCATGCTCTGGTAGGCACTCTCAAGTCATGCCAAGTAGTTTAACATCCGTGTAAAATGCTGCAATAGTCACCACTTTCTTGTAAAAGAACGGAGTTTGTTGTTCTTCTGTTCATTCACCAGCTCCATTCAGACCTCTCCATCACATTCAGTTATCTTCTGTGTTTTTATAGGTGTTGAACATGTTTCTCCCTTAAGAGCATTCAACTACATCTAGTGCTCAGAGCTGCTGTGTGCTGGGAGGACAGAGCACACCATGTTTTCTGATAGAGATGTGCAATTTTGCAGGAAGGAATAAAATAATATTTAGACTAGACAGAGCCCGTAAGTGAGATTTTAATGCGGATAGCTTATACTAGGTAGGAAATTCTGACCTGATTGCTATGGCTGCCACCTGCAGATAACCAGTTTCCAGACCCTGTTGCAGATGTCGATTATATATTTCACTGAGTTGCTTTGTCCTTAAAAATTAATATATATAATCTGATCTAGGTTATTTGTTGCTACAATTAACTTCTGCCAGCATCTGTGATATAATTTGGCAATTTCTCATTTTTATTAACAAAAGTGAATGTGTATCTTATCAACAAAAGTGATTGTTGAAGAGGCTTCTACAGCATTGTAAAAGCAACTGAAAGATTGTAGTACAGATGATTTGTAGTCTGAATGGATTACTATTATTATCCTGACTATAAAGTAGTATTCTGCCTTGGTTAGAAACATTATTTCCTCTGTATTTTTAAACCAGTCTTGTTTACTATTGAGATTTTCCAGTGACAAATACCATTGAACACTCTCATTATTAATGATGAAACAACAGGGAAGGTAGCTCCAAAACAATTTAGTTACACTGCAATGTTCTATGCATCTTTCTTCCCTGTATCAAAAGTAGGCATCTTCCATCTCATACAAGAACTGCAATTTCAGGCAAGAAATTTGTTTCCATATCTTTGGCTATTTACTTTTTCAAATTTAGTCACTATCTGCTTTATGATGGTTGGATTTCCATTTTCTGAAGTAAGTGTATTTGACCTTCATAGGTTTTAAACACAGCTAGATTTATTTTTTACTGAAGAAAATAATGTAAACCTGATGGTTTCATGTAGCTACAGATTTATATGTTTGGTTTTCTCTCACTAAACTACTACCATTCCAACAGTAGAATGCAGAACAGTGTGGACTTTTTATCTAACACCTTCACTATTGACAAATACGCATCTTTTCATAAGCCAAAAAATACCATAGAGCATTACTCTGTGTTGTTGGTTGTAGTGGTGGGAAAGTAAATGCAAAAAATGCACAATGCAAAAAATCCAAGTCTGGTCACTGGATCATGATTCTGAACACTCTCTGCACAGCAACGAACATCTGTAAGAGTTTCTCCTCACTTGTAATTCAGACTTCTGTTTCACAACCCATTTTCAATGAAAGGTATCCTGGTACTTCATAGCCATTATGCCTTCATAACAAACTGTCAGCTCAAACACGGAGGAAGTATGCAAAAATCTTCCTCCCGCCACTTGTCCTAGCATGACTGACTAGTTAAGGACTGATACAGAACTAATATAAATATGAAGACTGAGCTTTCTCTCCACATGAGAAAGTAAGTAGTGGGAAGAGAACAGATTTCCTTAAGCAGCAAGAACTTATCCTGGTTTATTCCAGCAAGGACAGTATCTTATAGGTGCCAAACTCCTCACTGCATGTGAAGTCACTGCTATTCCAGCTGCAGATACTTCTTTATGCACAAAACTGCTGGTACACTTGCCACAGAGGTAAGCTTCAGGTCTTAGCTCTTAACCTTCTACCATTGCTCTAGCATAGCTTGTATTTCCACTGTGAAGAATGAAGATTGGGTTGACAGTATGTAATAGAGGAGTGGATGAGAGTTAAGGTAGACCCTAAGCTCCTGTCCCCTTTCACTGCCATTAATTCTGCAAATGAGCACAGTAAGTATTTTGTAAGTATGCAGTATAAATTGTTGAATAAGAATGGAGAAAGAGCAGATGAAGATTTCACAGGCTCTTTCTGGCATAGTACACAGTATAATGTCCACTGCTTTGGGCATGATCTAAAGCAAATATTTGGCTGAGATTATTCAACTCTACTAATAGACCATGAGCACATTACCATGAACTGCATGGTAATAACCCCAAAGCAATTATATTAAGACAACAAATTATGTTGTTTTTGCCTAAAAATATTCTTACAGGAGCAGAGAAGAGGAGAGGAATATGGCTATGTATTCTAAAAGATCCAAAGAATTAAACTGTTCATTAATATATCAAAAACATAAATATCTTCCTTGAAGAGTTCCCTTTAACAGACTTAAACCTAGAAGAAATGATATGTCAAACAAATGTTATAGTTTACCAGCAACAAAAACATTGCTATGTAGCTTATTTTAGAATTATTTATTTCACTAAATTCCTGTCAGTTAGTGTCTGGACAGTTGCAAAATGGATCTTTAAAGTGTATGTTCTTTATTTTTGTAAGAAATCCTTCTTATACAATGAACCTGGTATAATCAGATTATGCATTTTAAAAATATTTTCCTTTACACTTTTCTTTTTTGTGTTTGAACATTCAACTTTAAAAAGAGAGAAAAGCAGCCATAGCCCACGTAACACTAAAACCTGCTGTTATGTAAAAGGTCTAAAAGGTCTTACATTTCATTTGCACAATCTAATTCAAAGACTTCACAAAACTTTCTGCTGTAGAAAAAAAAAAAAAAAAAACAACAAAAAAAAACTCAGTAGAGTCTGTGGATATTGAAATTACTTAATAATCTACATGTTGGTGGCATTGCTAATCAACCTGGAGAACAAAAGCTCTGAAACCTGGTCAAGACTTCATGGAGGAGAACTGTTTTGTGACTGCATATAATCTTAGGCAGAAGATCATCACCTCACTCTGGTTAGTTTTGTCTGATTTCTATGACTGAGTGTGTATGTTGTGTCTGGGATTTATAAATTATTCAGCAGAGAGAGACTGCTCAATGCAGCTTAACAGTCTAAAACTCTCATGTTCTGTGTTTGTGTGTACATACATATATTCATATAACTCTATATAATTTTATATGCACATAATATGCTTAAACCTTGATCTCCTGCATTATTTCGTAGCATAGATAGAATTGCTCTCATTAGTAGAGATTACTTCAAACTGTGAGTTGGAATATTCATCTGCATATGGTTTTTATTCTAAAATTCATGTCAGTTGGAACAAATCTTTTTGCAGGAGCTAACGGCAAATAATTAAGCAAAAATTATTTAGATGATGCTTCAGAAGACCATAATTCATTGGATTTCTCTGTTAATTTGTGTATTATTAGATGATTTTGTTCAATAACAAAATAAAGTAGAATGGGACCCACCACAACTGTATGCAAACAAATAAGGAAGTGCCAAGAGGACAGCATTTAAGGGGAAGCTCCCATGCAGAGGACATGCTTTTTCTGGGAAATCAGCATGACTGGTGCCCAAGTAAAGTGCCTGTACACCAATGTGTATAGCATGGGGAGCAAAAGGAGGAATTAGAGCTTGGTATGCAGCTGCAGGGCTATGATCTTGTTAGCATCAAAGAAACATGTCTCTTTAGGAAGGGTAGACAGGGACAATAGAGATGAAGAGTTGCCCTTTATATGAGAGAACAGTAGGAATGTGGGAAGATCTGCCTTGGTATGGATGGTGAACCAGCTGAGAGCTTATGGGTAGGGATTAGTGGACAGACTAAAATGTGCAATGATGTGGTGGGTGCCTCCTACCACCTGTCTGATCAGGAAGCAGTAGATAAGGCCTTCAGAGTTTACATTTGCAAATACTAGTTCTCATGGGTGACCTCAATCATCTGATACCTGTGGAGGGGCCACAGAGATGGACACAAGCAATCCAGAAGGTTCCTGCAATGCATTGGTCATAATTGCCTGAATAAAATGAGTGGGGGAGCTTACAAGGGGCTGTGATGTGCTGGATATTATATTCACAAACATGGAAAAACTGGTCAGGGTATGGAGGTCGGGGGCAGCCTTTGCTTGGTGACTATGAGATAGTAGAGTTCAATATCCCAAGAGGTGGGAACAAGGCAAAATGCAGGATCAGAGGGCTTCAGGAAGGCACACTTTGGCCTGTTTAGGGACCTGCTTGAAGGATTCCCATGAGATAAACTTCTGGAGAAAGGAGGTCCAAGACATCTGGTTTGTATTCAAGGTTCACTTTCTCCAAGCTCAAGATAGATCCATCTTAACAAGCAGGAAATCAAGCAAAAGTGGGAGGAGGCATGCACGGAAGAAAGAGGTGTTCCTGACAAAATGCAAATATAAAAAGGATTTGTATAACACATAATTAGGGGCATATGACCCATCAGGAATACAGAGACACTGTCTGAGCATGCAGATATCTAGTTAAGAAAGTCAAAGTCCATGCTAAATCTGGTGATGGATGTGAAGGGCAACAAGAAGAGTTTCGACAGATATTTCAGTTGTAAATGAAGACAAAGGAAGATGTGGGTCCACTGCTGAGTAAGGCAAGGGACCTGATCGCAAAGGATATGGAAAAGAATGAGATACTCAATGCTTTATTCGTTTCTTTCTTTACTAGTGATATTTACCTTCAGGAATCTTGGGCATGTGAGACCGGAAAGAAAGTCTGGAGCAAGGAAGTCATATCCTTGGTGGAGAAGGATCGGGATAGGGAATATTTAAACAAATTAGACGTGCTCAGATTTATGGACCTGATCAGCTTCATCCACAAATGCTGAGGGAGCTGGCTAATGCCATTGTAATGCCACTGTTGACTATCTTTAAAGGTCATGGCAATGTAGAGAGATTCATCAGGGCTGGAGGAAAGCAATGTTTGTCTGGAGACAAGGACCACAAGGCTTTGGATTTAATTTGAACTACATTGAGGAGGAGTATAGAATCATAGAAGGTTAGGGTTGGAAGGGACCTTAAAGATCATCTAGTTCCAACCCCCCTTCCATCAGAAGGGACACCTTCCACTAAACAAGGTTGCTAAAAGCCTCATCCAACCTGGCCTTAAACACTTCCAGGGAGGGGGCAGCCACAAGTTCTCTGGGCAACCTGTTCCAGTATCTGAACACCCTCACAGTCAAGAATTTCTTCCTAATATCTCATCTAAACCTACCCTCTTCTAGTTTAAAGCCATTTCCCCTTGTTCTGTCATTAACTGCCCTTATGAAAAGTCCCTCCCCAGCTTTCTTGTAGGACCCCTTCAGTTACTGGAAGGCCATTATAAGATCTCCCCAAAGCCTCCTCTTCTCCAGGCTCAACAACCCAAACTCTTTCAGTATGCTCCAGTCCTTGGATCATCCTCGTGGCCTCCTCTGGACTCGTTCTAAATGGTCCATGTCTCTCTTGTGTTGGGGGCTCCAGAACTGGACACAGTACTCCAGATGGGGCCTTACAAGAGCAGAGTAGAGGGGCAGAATCACCTCCCTTGACCTGCTGGTCACGCTTCTCTTGATGTTGCCAAGGATACTGTTGGCCTTCTGGACTGCAAGCGCACATTGCTGGTTCGTGTTGAGCTTCTCATCCACCACGACCCCCAGGTCCTTCTCTTCGGATCTCATCTCAATCCCTTCATTGCCCAGTCTGTATTTATGCTTGGGATTTCCCCGACCCAGGTGCAGGACCTTGCACTTGGCCTTGTTGAACTTCATGAGGTTAGCACAGGCCCACCTCTCAAGCCTGTCAAGGTCCCTCTGGATGGCACTTCGTCCTTATCCTGAAAGACAAAGTAAATAAGTACAGACTAGAGAAATATTGAAATATTGAATTTCAATATAGATATATTGAAAACAGTCCAAAAATACAGACTCAGAGAGTTGTGATTAGCAGCACAAAGCCTAGCTGGAGTCCAGTCACTAGTGTTGTACCCCATGAATCAATACTGATGCCAAAACTATTAACCATTTTAATTAATGACTTAGTCAATGAGACAGAGTACAGTTTGAGATGATACAAAACTGTGAAGTGGGATTGATAGAACAGATGTTTTTGCTGCCTGGCTGGAAAAATGGGCAGAGAGGAATCTCATGGAGTTCAATAAACAGAAATGACAAGTCCTGCCCCTGGACAGGAAAAACTCCATGCACCAGGACAGAACAAGAACCAAATGACTGGAAAGTATTTTGGTAAAAATGGGCCTAGGGGTCTTGGTGGGCACCAAGTGGGCACATGATTTGAACATGGCCATGCAGCATTGAAGGCCAGAAACATCTCTGACTGCACTAGGAACATAATTTCCAGAAGACTGAGGGAGTTGATTGTTCCACTTTACCTACTTAGTATGAGTGAGACGTATCTGGAGTGCTGCACCCAGTTCTGGGCTCATTGGTACAAGAGACATGGACATCCTGGAATAGGCATGAACAGGATTAAGGGTTTGGAGCATCTGCCATAGAAGAAGAGGCTGACAGAGACTATTAATGGTATCCAGAGACAGGACAAGAGACAATGGGCACAAACTGAAACACAGGAAAATTCATTTCAACAAAAGAAACAACTATCTCACTTTGCGGGTGATTGAACAGTGGAAGAGGTTGTCCTGAGAAGCTGTGGCATCTCTATGCTTGGAGATATTCAAAACCTGACTGGACACAGCCCTGGGCAACTTGCTCTTACTGATCATTCTCTGAGCAGAAGAGTTGAACTAAATAATCTCCAGGTGTCCCTTACAACTGTTCAGTAATTTTTTAAATTTTATCATCTATGGTCACATGTCTTAATATAAATGGCCACATTTTTGCAACCCTGTAATGAGATAATTTATTTTTAATTGTTGTCTTCACTGATCCATAATATACAACGGATATTATAAGGCAGAAGAGGGGTTTATTCACTTGAAATCTGCAATTCAATACCTTTGGATTATTAGCAGTACAAAGTAAGGTAAACGCTTTATCAGTCTTTTGCAAAACTATCAGAAATTATTTCTACACAAACCTACTAAAACAATTTTGCTAAGCAATCACTAGCCATTAAAACAGGAACACGAACAAGTAGCGACACCTGATTTGAGGTGCCATGCTGTCTTCCTCTTGCTTCCCGAGGTCTTAGGACTGAGTTTTTAAGTTTTCAGTTATATCTGCCTTTTGGATCTGTCTATGAGCAATTGCAAAAGCTATGCTGTTAGACTTTTCTCATGGCCATTACATTCTAGGACTTTTTAGTGCGGAAACTGGAAGAAGCTTCGCCATCTAAAATGATAGGGTTTAGAGATCTTAACACTTTCTTTGGCCTTTAGAAGTAGAAGAGGAGGTACAGTATCTCCAAAATGAAGGATTTTTATAAATTCAATTATTCATCCAAGTATTCTCTTCCTATTTTACCTTTATAGAGACCAACATTATTTACATGAAGAAAGAGAAAATAGATCTGATATATGATATACTTTTCATATCTTTTCCATGAATAAAAATCTCTGCATGTAAGAGTCACCTGGCTATGTGAACAAATTCTTCTACCTATTCTGCCAATAAACAATCAAGAGAATTGGAATTTAGGTGTTATATTTTCATTTTTTCATTCAGAAAAGTGTTTATGTTAGTATCTGTTAAATGTAATATTTTTCCCCCTCAAATATGCAATGCTCTGTATATACCAGCTAAAGGAAAAGGTCATGCAATCAGATTACAAATCATGATTTACA